>NC_079392.1:241010-280663 GCF_029220125.1 Pseudoliparis swirei | reverse complement strand
CCCGGTAAAATGACCGGGGAGATGACCTGGGGAAATGACCTCTGGATGACCTCGTGTGAGTGAGGGAAATGACCCCCTAATGACCTCGTGTGAGATGACCTCGTGTGAGATGACCTCGTGTGAGATGACCTCGTGTGAGATGACCTCGTGTGAGATGACCTCGTGTGAGATGACCTCGTGTGAGATGACCTCGTGTGAGATGACCTCGTGTGAAATGACCTCGTGTGAGATGACCTTGTGTGAGATGACCTCGTGTGAGATGACCTTGGTGGGGGTTTTTTGACCCCCGTGAGATGCCCCCGGGGAAATACCCAAGTGCCCCCCGGGGGACCTGGTGGAACCTGGGGAGGGGCCTCAGCTTCTCCCCCTGGGGGTCCCTTCCCAGCCCATCCCCCGGGGGCCCGGGGGCCAGTCCCCAGTTCATGCCCTCCCTATCAGAGCGGGGCCCGGGCCCCCAGAACCCCCACTCACTGGTCAGAACCACGTGGCTGGGCCCCCCCGGCCTGACCCGCCTGGCGGCCTCCTGCGGTCCCTCCCCTCCCTTCTTCTGCTGCTCTCCCACAGAGTCTCAGCAGGAGAAACACATTTCTGATTCCTCCCCCCTTAAACTTCACCTTCCACTTTTTTGGAAAGCCTTTGTAAATGTTCAGTTTTTGGGGTGGTGTTGACTCCCCCCCGGGCCCTGAGTTTCGGGTCTCTCCAGGAGGAGCAGTTTTTACAGTTTATCCTCTCCTCAGGGAACTTTTTAAGATCCCTTCCCAAAAACCCCTCTGCCTTTGGACCTCCCCCCTCCAGCAGGGGGTCGGGGTCGTTTTCCTCTCAGGGTCAGAATACTGTCCCCACTTCCTCTTTTCCCCTTTTTTAAACCTAATGCTGAGCCCCCGGGGAAATCAGTAATTTTGGTGACAAATGGGGGTGTTCAAACGGGAGATCCACAAAAAAACTTCCCGTTTTTTGGAAAAAAAGGGAATGTTATGAACTCAGAGATTTAATATTTAACTGCAAACAAGACAAAGTATCTTCAATTTGAGTTGAGATGATCCCAAGAAATGCATGTGTTGTCAAATCACACTCAGGCAAGGTCCGAGGTCACTCAGGGGGTCCGAGGTCAGGGCAAACGAAGGCCAGGGATCATGGTCCCCGAGGGCAGGGAACCCAGGCGAGGTCATTCAGGGTCAGGCCCAGCGGCGGCACCCAATAAGGCTGCCGAGGTCAGGAGGTCATAGGTCCTCCCCTACAGGTCTGAGAACCCCCTTTAGGGCAAGTTCCCCAGGCAGGCCCCGAATGACCTTCCTAGGTACAGGTAAAAAAACACGGGTGATCCCTTCCCCGACAAATTTAGGGCCATACCGAGGTCACCCCCGGTCGGGGAAATTGGGGTCCCAGGGCAGGGCATCAGGCGGGGCGGGGGGTCGGTGTGACCACAAATGAAGGTCCCTGGGGGCCGGGGGGGGACGGGAGGTCAGCAGGTCCCGGGGTCACTTCCCGGCGGTAGGGAAGGGTGGCCCCCTGGGGCCCGGGTCACCGGTACCGAAGTCAGGGGGGAGGCCCCCGGCGAGGGTGAGTAACCCGGCAGGGTCCGGGGGGCCCCCCGGGCCTTTCAGATCTTTCCCCTGGCCCCCGGGCCCCTTTTTATTTTTTGGGGGCCCCTCCCCGCCTTCCCCTCCTTCAAACCCCTTTTTGGGGGCCTTTTCCTCCCCTCATCCCTCCCTTCCTCCCCTTTCCCTGTCCCCCTTTCCACCCCTTCCCTTTCTTTGTCCCCTTTCCTTACCCCCCCTGCCTTTCTTGCCTTCTTTTTTCCCCCCTTGTCCCCCTCCCTCACCCTTCCCTTTCTCCTGTCCTCCTTTCCCCTTCCCCTTTTTCCCTTTTCCCCCCTTTTTTCCCCCTTTCCCTTTTTTCACCCTCTCTCCCCCCTTCTCCCTTCCTTCTCCCCTTTTCCCCTCCTCCCTTTTCTCTCTTCCTTCTCTCCCCCTTCATCCCCCTCTCCTCCCTCCTCTCTCTCTGTCCTTCTCTCCTCCTTCATCACCCTCTCCTCCTCGCCTCTCTCTCTGTCCTTCTCTCCTCCTTCATCACCTCTCTCCCTCGTCTCTCTCTCTGTCCTTCTCCCTCCTTCATCACCCTCTCCTCCCTCGTCTCTCTCTCTGTCCTTCTCTCCCTCCTTCATCACCCTCTCCTCCCTCGTCTCTCTCTCTGTCCTTCTCTCCCTCCTTCATCACCTTCTCTCCCTTCTCTCTCTGTCCTTCTCTCCCTCCTTCATCACCCTCTCCTCCCTCGTCTCTCTCTCTGTCCTTCTCTCCCTCCTTCATCACCCTCTCCTCCCTCGTCTCTCTCTCTCTGTCCTTCTCTCCCTCCTTCATCACCCTCTCCTCCCTCGTCTCTCTCTCTGTCCTTCTCTCCCTCCTTCATCACCCTCTCCTCCCTCGTCTCTCTCTGTCCTTCTCTCCCTCCTTCATCACCCTCTCCTCCCTCGTCTCTCTCTCTCTTGGTAACTACCATGGCTGTTGCCCGTTGGTTTCCTCTTCCTTCACCCTGTACTTCCTCTTCATCGTCTTTTCATCTTTTCCTCCTCTTTACCTTCATTCGTTCTTGTGTGTTTAGTTTATTGGTGCTGCTCCTGTTACGACAAAGTTCCCCTTGGGGATGAATAAAGTATATATCTATCTATCTAACATTCCACACTTTCTGTCACGTTTATTTTCCTTCTGCATTTCTTCCCCCTCTCTATTTCTGTGTGTTCCACCTCCATCTTTCCCCTCCAGCGTTTGGCCAACTCCAAAGCCCACACGTCCCGCTTCATCAGCGCCAACCTGCCCTGCAACAAGTTCAAGAACCGGCTGGTCAACATCATGCCCTACGAGACCACGCGCGTCTGCCTTCAGCCAATCAGAGGCCTCGAAGGATCCGACTACATCAACTCCAGCTTCATCGATGGATACAGGTAGGGAGAGGTGACATCAGGAGAGCCTCTCGGGACCCTCGGTGTGGTCTCTCTGTGAGAACACGTGGAGCTCCTCCTCCCGGTGACCCTCGACATGTCGCTCTGCAGGCAGCAGAAGGCGTACGTCGCCACGCAGGGCCCTCTGGCCGAGACCACCGAGGACTTCTGGAGGATGCTCTGGGAGAACAACTCCACCATCGTTGTCATGCTGACCAAGCTGAGGGAGATGGGCCGGGTAGGACTGGAGCGCGTGATGAGAGCGACCCGGACCCTGACCTTGACCCTAACCTTGACCCTAACCCTGACCATATCCCTAACCCTGACCCTCACCTGACCATGACCATATCCCTGACCCTAACCCTGACCCCTAACCTGACCTTGACCCTGCTCTTTCCCCTTCAAACCCCTCCCCTCCTCGTCCCTTTTCGCCTTCCCCCTCCACCCCCTCTTCCCCCCCTCTCCCCCCAACTTTTTGGGGTCCTTTTTTCCCCCCCCTTCACCCCTCTTTTTCCCTTTTTCCTTTTTTTTTAATTTTTCCCCCTTTTCCCCCCTTTTTTTACCCTCCCTTCCCCCCCTGCCTTTTTCCCTCCCCCCCTCCCCTGCCCCTCCTTTTCCCTGCCCCCCACCCCTCCCCTTACCCCCACCCTCCCTCCCTTACCGTGGAACCCCTGCCCCGGCCCGGCCCCTGTGTAATAAATCCACCTAACCCACTTTCTGTCCTATTTTGCCCCCCTCCGGGACCCTTCCCTCCTTTTGGACCCCCCCTCCCTTTAACCCCCTTGCCCAAACAGAGAAGGGGGGTCCCAACCCCCGGCCGGCCACCAACCTGGGGACCCCTAACAACTCCCATTTTTTCATCTCCAAGGTAGGGAGGGGCCGGGAGGCCCCTGGGGCCGTAAATGGGGGCCCCGGACCCTCCTTCCCCAATTACCCCCCCTTGCCAACCCTTTAACCGATCACCGGATTCCCCTTGATTCCCGATAGACCCCCCCACCCTGCCTCCCTCCTACCTCCTCCCTTCCCTCCGCCCCCTGCCATTCCTACCCTCCCTCCCCAACCTGCCGCCTCCCCCACCCTCCTCCCTACCTCCCCTCCCCTCCCCTTTCCCTCCCCGGCCCCTGCACCCTCCCCCCGCCTCCCTCCAACCTGTCCCCCTCCTACCTCCCAAACTCCTCCAACCCTCCCCCCCTTCCTCCTCAAAGTCTCCCGGGAATTCCCCCATTTCCCTCCTCCCCCGCCAGTCCTCCTCCTCACACGATTTCCGCCAGTCCTCCGTCAGTCCTCCGTCAGTCCTCCTCATGTATTTCCTCCGTCAGTCCTCCTCACGTCTCTCCATCAGACATCCTCACGTCTCTCCTCCGTCAGTCCTCCTCACGTCTCTCCTCCGTCAGTCCTCCGTCAGCCCTCCTCACGTCTCCTCCGTCAGTCCTCCGTCAGTCCTCCTCACGTCTCTCCTCTGTATCTCCTCCGTCAGCCCTCCTCACGTCTCTCCTCCGTATCTCCTCCGTCAGTCCTCCTCATGTCTCTCCCCTGTCAGTCCTCCTCACGTCTCTCCTCCGTCAGTCCTCCTCACGGCTCTCCTCCGTCAGTCCTCCGTAAGTCCTCACGTATTTCCTCCGTCAGTCCTCCTCCGCTCTCCGTCCTCCGTCAGTCCTCCTTGTATTTCCTCGTCAGCCTCTCCTTGGTCCTCCTCACGTCTCTCCTCCGTCAGTCCTCCTCACGTCGCTCCTCCGTCAGTCCTCCTCACATCTCTCCTCCGTCAGTCCTCCTCACGTCTCTCCTCCGTCAGCCCTCCTCACGTCTCTCCTCCATCAGTCCTCCTCACGTATTTCCTCCGTCAGTCCTCCTCACGGCTCTCCTCCGTCAGTCCTCCGTCAGTCCTCCTCAAGTATTTCCTCCGTCAGCCCTCCTCAGTCAGTCCTCCTCACGTCTCTCCTCCGTCAGTCCTCCTCACGTCGCTCCTCCGTCAGTCCTCCTCACATCTCTCCTCCGTCAGTCCTCCTCACGTCTCTCCTCCGTCAGCCCTCCTCACGTCTCTCCTCCATCAGTCCTCCTCACGTCTCTCCTCCGTCAGTCCTCCCAAGTCCTCATGTCCGTCAGTCCTCCTCCACGTCTCCTCCGTCAGTCCTCCGTCAGTCCTCCTCACGTATTTCCTCCGTCAGTCCTCCTCACGTCTCCCTCCGTCTGCCCTCCTCACGTATCTCCTCCTCTCAGTCCTCCTCCGTCTCTCCTCGATCCTCAGCCCTCCTCACGTCTCTCCTCCGTCAGCCCTCCTCCGTCAGTCCTCCTCAGCCTCCTCCGTCAGCCCTCTCAGTCCTCCTCAGCCATCCTCACATCTCCTCCGTCAGTCCTCCTCACGATCTCCTCCGCCCTCCTCATCTCCTCTCCTCCTCTCCTCCTCCACCTCCTCAGTCCTCCTCATGTCTCTCCCACTGTCAGTCCTCCGTCAGTCCTCCTCACATCTTTCCTCCATCAGTCCTCCTCACGTATTTCCTCCTCACGTCTCTTCCTCCGTCAGTCCTCCTCACGTATTTCCTCCTCACGTCTTTCCTCCATCAGTCCTCCGTCAGCCCTCCTCACGTCTCTCCCCCTTCAGTCCTCCGTCAGTCCTCCTCACGTCTTTCCTCCGTCAGTCCTCCTTACGTCTTTCCTCCGTCAGTCCTCCTCACGTATTTCCTCCTCACGTCTTTCCTCCGTCAGTCCTCCGTCAGCCCTCCTCACGTCTCTCCCCCTTCAGTCCTCCGTCAGTCCTCCTCACGTCTTTCCTCCGTCAGTCCTCCTCAAGTCTTTCCTCCGTCAGTCCTCCTCACGTCTCTCCTCCGTCAGCCCTCCTCACGTCTCTCCCCCTTCAGTCCTCCGTCAGTCCTCCTCACGTCTCTCCTCCGTCAGCCCTCCTCACGTCTCTCCTCCGTCCAGCCCCTCCGTCTCTCCTCTGTATCTCCTCCGCCCCCCCCCGCCTCCTCCGTATCTCCTCCGTCCAGTCCTCCTCATGTCTCTCCCCGTCAGTCCTCCTCATCCTCCGTTCCTCCGGCCAGTCCTCCTCACGTATTTCCTCCTCACGTCTTTCCTCCGTCCTCCTCATATTTCCTCCTCACGATTTCCTCCTCACGCCTTTCCCCCTTCAGTCCTCCGTCAGTCCTCCTCACGTCTCTCCTCCGTCAGTCCTCCTCACGTCTCTCCTCCGTCAGTCCTCCTCACGTCTCTCCTCCGTCAGTCCTCCTCATGTCTCTCCCTCCTGTCAGTCCTCCTCACGCTCCTCCGTCAGCCATCCTCCGTCTCCTCTCCTCCGTCAGCCTCCTCCGCGTCTCTCCTCCGTCTCTCCTCCGTCAGCCCTCCTCACGTCTTCCCCTTCAGTCCTCCGTCAGTCCTCCTCATCTCTCCTCAGTCCTACTCATGTCTCCTCCGTCAGTCCTCCTCACATATCTCCTCCGTCAGTCCTCCGTCCAGTCCTCCTCACGTATTTCCTCCGTCGGTCCCGTCTCTCCTCAGAGTGGCCATCCTCCGTCTCTCCTCCGTCAGTCCTCCTCGTCCTCCTCCGCCAGTCCTCCTCACGTATCTCCTCCGTCAGCCCTCCTCCTCCTCCATATCTCCTCCGTCAGTCCTCCTCTCGGTCCTCCTCATGTCTCTCCCACTGTCAGTCCTCCGTCAGTCCTCCTCACATCTTTCCTCCGTCAGTCCTCCTCACGTATTTCCTCCTCACGTCTTTCCTCCGTCAGTCCTCCTCAAGTCTTTCCTCCGTCAGTCCTCCTCACGTCTCTCCTCCGTCAGCCCTCCTCACGTCTCTCCCCCTTCAGTCCTCCGTCAGTCCTCCTCACGTCTCTCCTCCGTCAGCCCTCCTCACGTCTCTCCTCCGTCAGCCCTCCTCACGTCTCTCCTCTGTATCTCCTCCGTCAGCCCTCCTCACGTCTCTCCTCCGTATCTCCTCCGTCAGTCCTCCTCATGTCTCTCCCCCGTCAGTCCTCCTCACATCTTTCCTCCGTCAGTCCTCCTCACGTATTTCCCCCTCACGTCTTTCCTCCGTCAGTCCTCCTCACGTATTTTCTCCTCACGTATTTCCTCGTCACGTCTTTCCCCCTTCAGTCCTCGGTCAGTCCTCCTCACGTCTCTGCTCCGTCAGTCCTCCTCCGTCTCTCCTCCGTCAGTCCCTCCCCTCCGTCTCCTCCGTCAGTCCTCCTCACGTCTCTCCTCTGTCAGTCCTCCTCACGTCTTTCCTCCGTCAGCCATCCTCATGTCTCTCCTCTCCTCCGTCAGCCCTCCTCACGTCTCTCCTCCGTCAGTCCTCCGTCAGTCCTCCTCACGTCTCTCCTCAGTCAGTCCTCCGTCAGTCCTCCTCACATCTCTCCTCCGTCAGTCCTCCTCATGTCTCTCCCCCGTCAGTCCTCCTCACATCTTTCCTCCGTCAGTCCTCCTCACGTCTCTCCTCCGTCAGTCCTCCGTCAGCCCTCCTCACGTCTCTCCTCCGTCAGCCCTCCTCACGGCTCTCCTCCGTCAGTCCTCCGTAAGTCCTCACGTATTTCCTCCGTCAGTCCTCCTCACGGCTCTCCTCCGTCAGTCCTCCGTCAGTCCTCCTCACGTATTTCCTCCGTCAGTCCTGTCAGTCCTCCTCACGTCTCTCCTCCGTCAGTCCTCCTCCTCCGTCTCGTCCTCCTCACGTCGCCGTCCTCCTCCGTCAGTTCCTCCTCCATCTCTCCTCCGTCAGTCCTCCTCGTCTTTCCTCCGTCAGTCCTCCTCCGTCCTCCTCCGTCAGCCCTCCTCACGTCTCTCCTCCGTCAGTCCTCCTCACGTCTCTCCTCCGTCAGTCCTGTCAGTCCTCCTCACGTATTTCCTCCGTCAGTCCTCCTCACGTCTCTCCTCCGTCAGTCCTCCGTCAGTCCTCCTCACGTCTCTCCTCCGTCAGCCATCCTCACGTATCTCCTCCGTCAGTCCTCCTCACGTCTCTCCTTCGTCAGTCCTCCTCACGTCTCTCCTCCGTCAGCCCTCCTCCGTCTCCCCCTTCAGTCCTCCGTCAGTCCTCCTCACGTCTCTCCTCCGTCAGCCCTCCTCACGTCTCTCCTCCGTCAGCCCTCCTCACGTCTCTCCTCTGTATCTCCTCCGTCAGCCCTCCTCACGTCTCTCCTCCGTATCTCCTCCGTCAGTCCTCCTCATGTCTCTCCCCCGTCAGTCCTCCTCACATCTTTCCTCCGTCAGTCCTCCTCACGTATTTCCTCCTCACGTCTTTCCTCCGTCAGTCCTCCTCACGTATTTCCTCCTCACGTATTTCCTCCTCACGTCTTTCCCCCTTCAGTCCTCCGTCAGTCCTCCTCACGTCTCTCCTCCGTCAGTCCTCCTCACGTCTCTCCTCCGTCAGTCCTCCTCACGTCTCTCCTCCGTCAGTCCTCCTCACGTCTCTCCTCCGTCAGTCCTCC
This sequence comes from Pseudoliparis swirei, assembly GCF_029220125.1. NCBI lineage: Eukaryota > Metazoa > Chordata > Actinopteri > Perciformes > Liparidae > Pseudoliparis > Pseudoliparis swirei. The sequence continues at coordinate 272,320 of NC_079392.1, read as the reverse complement.
TCACGTCTCTCCTCTGTCAGTCCTCCTCACGTCTTTCCTCCGTCAGCCCTCCTCACGTCTCTCCTCACGTCTCTCCTCCGTCAGCCCTCCTCACGTCTTTCCCCCTTCAGTCCTCCGTCAGTCCTCCTCACATCTCTCCTCCGTCAGTCCTCCTCATGTCTCTCCTCCGTCAGTCCTCCGTCAGTCCTCCTCACGTATTTCCTCCGTCAGTCCTCCTCACGTCTCTCCTCCGTCAGCCATCCTCACGTCTCTCCTCCGTCAGCCCTCCTCCGTCAGTCCTCCGTCAGCCATCCTCACGTCTCTCCTCCGTCAGTCCTCCTCACGTATCTCCTCCGTCAGTCCTCCTCACGTATCTCCTCCGTCAGCCCTCCTCATGTCTCTCCTCCATATCTCCTCCGTCAGTCCTCCTCATGTCTCTCCCACTGTCAGTCCTCCGTCAGTCCTCCTCACATCTTTCCTCCGTCAGTCCTCCTCACGTATTTCCTCCTCACGTCTTTCCTCCGTCAGTCCTCCTCAAGTCTTTCCTCCGTCAGTCCTCCTCACGTCTCTCCTCCGTCAGCCCTCCTCACGTCTCTCCCCCTTCAGTCCTCCGTCAGTCCTCCTCACGTCTCTCCTCCGTCAGCCCTCCTCACGTCTCTCCTCTGTATCTCCGTCAAATCAGCCTCCTCCGTCTCTCCTCTCCCTACATCTTTCCTCCGTCAGTCCTCCTCACGGCTTCTCTCCCTCCGTCAGTCCTCCTCCCATCACGATTTCCTCCTCACGTCTTTCCCTCCCTTCAGTCCTCATCAGTCCTCCTCCGTCTCTCCTCCGTCAGTCCTCCTCACGTCCTCCTCCGTCAGTCCTCCTCCGTCTCTCTCCGTCAGTCCTCCTCATCTCTCCTCTGTCAGTCCTCCTCACGTCTCCTCCCACAGCCATCCTCAGCGCCTCCTCTCCTCCGTCAGCCTCCTCACGTCCTCCTCCGTCTCCTCCGTCAGCCCTCCTCACGTCTTTCCCCCTTCAGTCCTCCGTCAGTCCTCCTCACATCTCTCCTCCGTCAGTCCTCCTCATGTCTCTCCCCCGTCAGTCCTCCTCACATCTTTCCTCCGTCAGTCCTCCTCACGTATTTCCTCCTCACGTCTTTCCTCCGTCAGTCCTCCGTCAGCCCTCCTCACGTCTCTCCTCCGTCAGCCCTCCTCACGGCTCTCCTCCGTCAGTCCTCCGTAAGTCCTCACGTATTTCCTCCGTCAGTCCTCCTCACGGCTCTCCTCCGTCAGTCCTCCGTCAGTCCTCCTCACGTATTTCCTCCGTCAGCCCTCCTCAGTCAGTCCTCCTCACGTCTCTCCTCCGTCAGTCCTCCTCACGTCTCTCCTCCGTCAGTCCTCCTCACGTCGCTCCTCCGTCAGTCCTCCTCACATCTCTCCTCCGTCAGTCCTCCTCACGTCTTTCCTCCGTCAGTCCTCCTCACGTCTCTCCTCCGTCAGCCCTCCTCACGTCTCTCCTCCATCAGTCCTCCTCACGTCTCTCCTCCGTCAGTCCTCCGTAAGTCCTCCTCACGTATTTCCTCCGTCAGTCCTCCTCCGTCAGTCCTCCGTCAGTCCTCCTCACGTATTTCCTCCGTCAGTCCTCCTCACGTCTCTCCTCCGTCAGCCATCCTCACGTATCTCCTCCGTCAGTCCTCCTCACGTCTCTCCTTCGTCAGCCCTCCTCACGTCTCTCCTCCGTCAGCCCTCCTCCGTCAGTCCTCCGTCAGCCATCCTCACGTCTCTCCTCCGTCAGTCCTCCTCACGTATCTCCTCCGTCAGTCCTCCTCACGTATCTCCTCCGTCAGCCCTCCTCATGTCTCTCCTCCATATCTCCTCCGTCAGTCCTCCTCATGTCTCTCCCACTGTCAGTCCTCCTCACATCTTTCCTCCGTCAGTCCTCCTCACGTATTTCCTCCTCACGTCTTTCCTCCGTCAGTCCTCCTCACGTATTTCCTCCTCACGTCTTTCCTCCGTCAGTCCTCCGTCAGCCCTCCTCACGTCTCTCCCCCTTCAGTCCTCCGTCAGTCCTCCTCACGTCTTTCCTCCGTCAGTCCTCCTTACGTCTTTCCTCCGTCAGTCCTCCTCACGTATTTCCTCCTCACGTATTTCCTCCGTCAGTCCTCCTCACGTCTCTCCTCCGTCAGCCATCCTCACGTATCTCCTCCGTCAGTCCTCCTCACGTCTCTCCTCCGTCAGCCCTCCTCACGTCTCTCCTCTGTATCTCCTCCGTCAGCCCTCCTCACGTCTCTCCTCCGTATCTCCTCCGTCAGTCCTCCTCATGTCTCTCCCCCGTCAGTCCTCCTCACATCTTTCCTCCGTCAGTCCTCCTCACGTATTTCCTCCTCACGTCTTTCCTCCGTCAGTCCTCCTCACGTATTTTCTCCTCACGTATTTCCTCCTCACGTCTTTCCCCCTTCAGTCCTCCGTCAGTCCTCCTCACGTCTCTCCTCCGTCAGTCCTCCTCACGTCTCTCCTCCGTCAGTCCTCCTCACGTCTCTCCTCTGTCAGTCCTCCTCACGTCTTTCCTCCGTCAGCCATCCTCACGTCTCTCCTCTCCTCCGTCAGCCCTCCTCACGTCTCTCCTCACGTCTCTCCTCCGTCAGCCCTCCTCACGTCTTTCCCCCTTCAGTCCTCCGTCAGTCCTCCTCACATCTCTCCTCCGTCAGTCCTCCTCATGTCTCTCCCCCGTCAGTCCTCCTCACATCTTTCCTCCGTCAGTCCTCCTCACGTATTTCCTCCTCACGTCTTTCCTCCGTCAGTCCTCCGTCAGCCCTCCTCACGTCTCTCCTCCGTCAGCCCTCCTCACGGCTCTCCTCCGTCAGTCCTCCGTAAGTCCTCACGTATTTCCTCCGTCAGTCCTCCTCACGTCTCCTCCGTCAGTCCTGTCAGTCCTCCTCACGTCTCTCCTCCGTCAGTCCTGTCAGTCCTCCTCACGTCTCTCCTCCGTCAGTCCTCCTCACGTCTCTCCTCCGTCAGTCCTCCTCACGTCGCTCCTCCGTCAGTCCTCCTCACATCTCTCCTCCGTCAGTCCTCCTCACGTCTTTCCTCCGTCAGTCCTCCTCACGTCTCTCCTCCGTCAGCCCTCCTCACGTCTCTCCTCCATCAGTCCTCCTCACGTCTCTCCTCCGTCAGTCCTCCGTAAGTCCTCCTCACGTATTTCCTCCGTCAGTCCTCCTCACGTCTCTCCTCCGTCAGTCCTCCTCACGTATTTCCTCCGTCAGTCCTCCTCACGTCTCTCCTCCGTCAGCCATCCTCACGTATCTCCTCCGTCAGTCCTCCTCACGTCTCTCCTTCGTCAGCCCTCCTCACGTCTCTCCTCCGTCAGCCCTCCTCCGTCAGTCCTCCGTCAGCCATCCTCACGTCTCTCCTCCGTCAGTCCTCCTCACGTATCTCCTCCGTCAGTCCTCCTCACGTATCTCCTCCGTCAGCCCTCCTCATGTCTCTCCTCCATATCTCCTCCGTCAGTCCTCCTCATGTCTCTCCCACTGTCAGTCCTCCTCACATCTTTCCTCCGTCAGTCCTCCTCACGTATTTCCTCCTCACGTCTTTCCTCCGTCAGTCCTCCTCACGTATTTCCTCCTCACGTCTTTCCTCCGTCAGTCCTCCGTCAGCCCTCCTCACGTCTCTCCCCCTTCAGTCCTCCGTCAGTCCTCCTCACGTCTTTCCTCCGTCAGTCCTCCTTACGTCTTTCCTCCGTCAGTCCTCCTCACGTATTTCCTCCTCACGTCTTTCCTCCGTCAGTCCTCCGTCAGCCCTCCTCACGTCTCTCCCCCTTCAGTCCTCCTCACGTCTTTCCTCCGTCAGTCCTCCTCAAGTCTTTCCTCCGTCAGTCCTCCTCACGTCTCTCCTCCGTCAGCCCTCCTCACGTCTCTCCCCCTTCAGTCCTCCGTCAGTCCTCCTCACGTCTCTCCTCCGTCAGCCCTCCTCACGTCTCTCCTCCGTCAGCCCTCCTCACGTCTCTCCTCTGTATCTCCTCCGTCAGCCCTCCTCACGTCTCTCCTCCGTATCTCCTCCGTCAGTCCTCCTCATGTCTCTCCCCCGTCAGTCCTCCTCACATCTTTCCTCCGTCAGTCCTCCTCACGTATTTCCTCCTCACGTCTTTCCTCCGTCAGTCCTCCTCACGTATTTCCTCCTCACGTATTTCCTCCTCACGTCTTTCCCCCTTCAGTCCTCCGTCAGTCCTCCTCACGTCTCTCCTCCGTCAGTCCTCCTCACGTCTCTCCTCCGTCAGTCCTCCTCACGTCTCTCCTCTGTCAGTCCTCCTCACGTCTTTCCTCCGTCAGCCATCCTCACGTCTCTCCTCTCCTCCGTCAGCCCTCCTCACGTCTCTCCTCACGTCTCCTCTGTCAGTCCTCCTCACGTCTTTCCTCCGTCAGCCATCCTCACGTCTCTCCTCTCCTCCGTCAGTCCTCCTCACATCTCTCCTCCGTCAGTCCTCCTCATGTCTCTCCCCCGTCAGTCCTCCGTCAGTCCTCACATCGTTCCTCCGTCAGTCCTCCTCACGTATTTCCTCCTCACGTCTTTCCTCCGTCAGTCCTCCGTCAGCCCTCCTCACGTCTCTCCTCCGTCAGCCCTCCTCACGTCTCTCCTCCGTCAGCCCTCCTCACGTCTCTCCCCCTTCAGTCCTCCATCAGTCCTCCTCACGTCTCTCCTCTGTCAGTCCTCCTCACGTCTTTCCTCCGTCAGCCATCCTCACGTCTCTCCTCTCCTCCGTCAGCCCTCCTCACATCTTTCCTCCGTCAGCCCTCCTCACGTCTCTCCCCCTTCAGTCCTCCGTCAGTCCTCCTCACGTCTCTCCTCCGTCAGCCCTCCTCACGTCTCTCCTCTGTATCTCCTCCGTCAGCCCTCCTCATGTCTCTCCCCCGTCAGTCCTCCTCACATCTTTCCTCCGTCAGTCCTCCTCACGTATTTCCTCCTCACGTCTTTCCCCCTTCAGTCCTCCTCACGTATTTCCTCCTCACGTCTTTACCCCTTCAGTCCTCCGTCAGTCCTCCTCACATCTCTCCTCCGTCAGTCCTCCTCATGTCTCTCCCCCGTCAGTCCTCCGTGAGTCCTCCTCACATCTTTCCTCCGTCAGTCCTCCTCACGTATTTCCTCCTCACGTCTTTCCTCCATCAGTCCTCCATCAGCCCTCCTCACGTCTCTCCTCCGTCAGCCCTCCTCACGTCTCTCCTCCGTCAGTCCTCCGTCAGCCCTCCTCACGTCTCTCCCCCTTCAGTCCTCCGTCAGTCCTCCTCACGTCTTTCCCCAGTCAGTCCTCCTCACGTCTCTCCTCCGTCAGCCCTCCTCACGTCTCTCCTCCGTCAGCCCTCCTCACGTCTCTCCTCCGTCAGCCCTCCTCACGTCTCTCCTCCGTCAGCCCTCCTCACGTCTCTCCTCCGTCAGTCCTCTGTCAGTCCTCCTCGCGTCTCTCCTCCGTCAGCCCTCCTCACGTCTCTCCCCCTTCAGTCCTCCGTCAGCCCTCCTCCGTATCTCCTCCGTCAGCCCTTCTCACGTCTCTCCTCCGTCAGTCCTCACGTATTTCCTCTGTCAGTTCTCCTCACGTCTCTCCCCCTTCAGTCCTCCGTCAGTCCTCTGTCAGTCCTCCTCGCGTCTCTCCTCCGTCAGCCCTCCTCACGTCTCTCCTCCGTCAGTCCTCTGTCAGTCCTCCTCGCGTCTCTCCTCCGTCAGCCCTCCTCACGTCTCTCCCCCTTCAGTCCTCCGTCAGCCCTCCTCCGTCAGTCCTCCTCACGTCTCTCCTCCGTCAGCCCTCCTCACGTCTCTCCCCCTTCAGTCCTCCGTCAGTCCTCCTCATGTCTTTCCTCCGTCAGCCATCCTCACGTCTCTCCTCTGTATCTCCTCCGTCAGCCCTCCTCACGTCTCTCCCCCTTCAGTCCTCCGTATGTCCTCCGTATGGAAAGCTCCAGCCCTTCCTTTAAATGGAAAGGAGATGGCGCGGCTGTGTCCAGACGCCGTCGAGGTAGCTCCGCGGAGATTGTGCGCTCTTTTAGTTTTTGTGTTTATTTTTAATGTTTTCTTTGCCACAAACATCGGCACTAACAGCATACGACCACAGCACTTTTTGGACATAAACTTTTGCGCAAAAACAAGGTTTTGTCCACTTTTTCCATCGATCCAGCGTGGCGGCAGAGATAAATGCGTGCGGCGAACCACATCAACAACAGTGGGCCGCTACTGGGGACGGCGAAAACATCGAGGGCGGAGCGGAACAGACTGAGAGTTCAAGGCCACCGTCCACCTCTGCCCAGCATCCTTCTTGCTAACGCCAGTCTCTGGAAAATAAGATGGATGATGTTAGGGTGGATCAGATTCAACGGGACATGAGGGACTGTAACATCTTTTGTCTGGCGGAAACATGGCTGACCCGCTGGTGCGGATCGAGTCATATGCCCAACCGAGTCCTTCTCTGTTTTCCGCAGACAGAGCGGAAGAGTCTGGTAAATCTAAGGGTGGAGGTTTGCTTCATGACTAACAACAAGTGGTGCGACCCCAGGACATTAAGACTCTTTCTCGTTCCTGCTCGCGAACCTGGAACATCTGGCGATCTCATGCCGTCCATTCTACCTTCCCGGAGTTCAGCTCGGTCATCACCACAGCCGTCTACATTCCACCACAAGCGGACACCGACGGCACTATCGGACCTACATGATGTGTTATGTCGGCATCAGAACAAGTATCCCGGCGGCTGTGGTGGTGGCTGGGACTTTAACAGGGCAAACCTAAAAAGTCATGTCGAACTTTCACCAGCACATTACGTGTGCTACCAGAGGAAAGAACGTTGGACCACTGCTATCGCCATTCAAGAGAGGCTACAAGGCTGTCTCTCTCCTCCGTCCGAAATCAGACCATGCCGCCATTTTTCTGCTTCCGGATGCCGACAAAAGATCGCGGGGAAGCGGTAGTGACGAGCGTAACGTGGTCTGACCAATCAGAGGCTGAGCTACAGGGCGCTCTGCGTGTCGTCGACTGGGACATGATCCAATCCAGTTCCAGTGGCGTCAGCGGTTCGCGAGTAGCAATGAGCCTCATAAACGCTTAGCGGACCATCGCCCCACGGTAAAAGTTAGGGTCTTTCCTAACCAAAAGCCGTGGGTTGATAGATCCATCCGTGAAGCTGTGAGCGCCCGTGCTGCTGCCTATAACTCCGGTCTTGTATCCGCAACATGGGCAGTACAAGGCAGCGGTCTATGGACTGAGGAGGCGGTGAAGGAAGCCAAGAGGAGGTACCGAGACAGAGTGGAATCACAGATGGAGCAGCGCGACACCAGGCGCCTGGCAGGGCTACGGACTATCACAGACCAGAGCAGACCCCGCTTATGGTGAGTGCCGACGCATCCCTAGCGGACGACCTGAACTCATTTTATGCACGGTTTGAGGCTAGCTACAACAGCGCGTAGCTCGCCGGCTAACAACAACACGTTAAGCGTGGCGAGGTGAGTTCTACCGCTGGGATGAACACACTCTCTGTGACCGAGCACAGTGTGAGGAGGGCTCTGTTGAGGTGAACACCAGGAAAGCTGCAGGTCCAGATGGCATATCTGGGCGAGTACTGAAGTCCTGTGCTAATCAGCTAGCTCCAGTGTTCACCACAATATTCAACCTCTCCTGGCTGAGTCCGTGGTCCCATGCTTCGAGATCCACTATTGTCCCTGTGCCCAAGAATGCTTCTCCAGCATGTATGAATGACTACCGACCGGTGGCCCTCACCGGTGGTCATGAAATGCTGAGAGGCTGATAAAGGACTACATCTGCGCCTTCCTCCCTTCCTCCATGGACCCGCTGCAGTTTGCTTATCGCCCAAACAGATCCACAGATGATGCTGTCTCCCAGGTACTGCACACCACACTCTCATCTGGACAGCCAGAGGGGGCTATGTGAGACTGCTGTTCATTGATTATAGTTCAGCTTTCAACACCATAGTCCTCCAGACTGGCGGCAAGCTGATTGAGCTGGGACTGAACACCCCCTGTGTGCTTGGATCCTGGACTTCCTGACCGCCAGGCCACAGGTGGTCAGGTGGTCAGGGTGGGCAGACCTCCAAATCCTCACCCTGAACACAGGATCCCCCAGGTTGCGTCCTCAGCCCCTACTGTACTCCCTGTACACATGACTGTGTGGCCAGGTTCAGCTCCAACACCATCATCAAGTTTGCGGATGACACAGTGGTGGTGGGCCTGATCTCCGACAAGCGAGAAGGCCTACCTGGAGGAAGTTGCTGATCTGTCACTCTGGTGCGGGACAACAGCCTCATCATGAATGTCACCAAAACTAAGGAGCTGATTGTGGACTTTGGGAGGGTACAACAACAGAGGACGTACTCACCACTGGGATTAACGGGACTACTGTGGAGAGGGTGAGCGGTATAAATACCTGGGAGTCCACATCACCGAGGATCTGACATGGTCATGAACACAGACACTCTGGTGAGAAAGGCAAGGCAGCGCCTCTACCACCTCAGGCAGCTGAGGAAATTTAAAAGTTTCCCAGAGGATCCTTCAGTCCTTCTACTCTGGAGCTGTGAGGCGTCCTGACAGGAAGCATCACAGCCTGGTTTGGCAACTGCTCGCTCAGCAGGACAGGAAGGCTCTGCAGAGAGTAGTGCTGGCTGAACGCACTATTGGAACTACACTCCCCACCCTGCAGGACTTGTACACCAGGAGGTGCAGAACCAGAGCCGGCAGGATCATGAAGGATCCTCACCACCCCAACAACAGACTGTTTCAACTGCTGCGGTCAGGCAGGCGCCCGTAGTCACGCTGCAAGAACAGAGAGACTGAGACGAGTTTCTTTCCTCAGGCCATCAGGATTGTGAACTCCGACCTCACCAGGACCCCATAGACCCACACAACTGCCCCTCTTAGGCACACACACACACACACACACACACTTACTGTAAATATTGTGTTGTTTTTTATTGTAAATAGTGTGTACTTGTTGCCCTTGCACATTCCTGCTGAGCATTGCCACTTTCATTTCACTGCACACCCTGTGTGTGTATGTGACAAATAAAACATCTTGAATCTTGAATCTTGAATCTTGTATCTCCTCCGTCAGCCCTTCTCACGTCTCTCCTCCGTCAGTCCTCACGTATTTCCTCTGTCAGTTCTCCTCACGTCTCTCCCCCTTCAGCCATCCTTACGTATTTCCTCCGTCAGCCATCCTCACGTCTCTCCTCCGTCAGTCCTCCGTCAGCCATCCTCACGTCTCTCCTCCGTCAGCCATCCTCACGTCTCTCCTCTGCTCAGGACGGCCAGTCGAGGACCGTGAGGCAGTTCCAGTTCACCGATTGGCCGGAGCAAGGCGTGCCCAAGTCCGGAGAGGGCTTCATCGACTTCATCGGCCAGGTCCACAAGACCAAGGAGCAGTTCGGCCAGGACGGGCCCATCTCGGTCCACTGCAGGTCAGACTGCTCCTCCTCCTCCTTCCTCTGCTCCTCCTCCTCCTTCCTCTCCTCCTCCTCTTCCTCCTGCTGCTTCCTCTCCTCCTCCTTCCTCTCCTCCTCCTCTTCCTCCTCCCTTTCCTCCTCCTGCTGCTTCCTCTCCTCATCCTCCTCCTTCCTCCTGCTGCTTCCTCTCCTCCTCCTCTTCCTCCTCCCTTTCCTCCTTCTGCTTCCTCTCCTCCTTCCTTTCCTCCTCCTGCTGCTTCCTCTCCTCCTCCTCCTTCCTCTCCTCCTCCTCTTCCTCCTCCCTTTCCTCCTCCTGCTGCTTCCTCTCTTCCTCCTCCCTTTCCTCCTTCTGCTGCTTCCTCTCCTCCTTCCTTTCCTCCTCCTGCTGCTTCCTCTCCTCCTCCTTTCCTCCTCCCTGCTCCTCCTCCTCCTTCCTCTGCTCCTCCTCCTCCTTCCTCTCCTCCTCCTCTTCCTCCTCCCTTTCCTCCTCCTGCTGCTTCCTCTCTTCCTCCTCCCTTTCCTCCTTCTGCTGCTTCCTCTCCTCCTTCCTTTCCTCCTCCTGCTGCTTCCTCTCCTCCTCCTCTTCCTCCTCCCTTTCCTCCTCCTGCTGCTTCCTCTCCTCCTTCCTTTCCTCCTCCTGCTGCTTCCTCTCCTCCTCCTCTTCCTCCTCCTGCTGCTTCCTCCTCCTCCTCTTCCTCCTCCCTTTCCTCCTCCTCTTCCTTTCTCTCCTCCTCCTTCCTTTCCTCCTCCTGCTTTCCTCTCCTCCTCTCCTCCTCCTCCCTTCCTTTCCTCCTCCTCCTTCCTCTCCTCATCCTCCTCCCCCTCTCCTCCCTCCTTCAGTCTTTTCATCTGAGTGGAGAGCTTATTCTTTCCTTTTCTCTTTCATCTTCTCTCACCGGTTTTCCTCGTCTGTCATCCTGTTTATTACTTAATCTTTGCACTTTTTTCTCCATCCATTTCCCCAGCCCTCCTTTCTCCCACTCCCCCCCTCTATTCCTCCTCCTCCTCCTCCTCTCCCTCCTCCGCCACTATCTAATACACCCACATGCTTTCTGTCATTAACTGCCTGATTACTTCCCGTGAATGGAAACTCAAAATCCTCAGAGAGAGAGAGAGAGAGACTTTCTATATTTAGAAAAGCTATACAGTCTGGATTATGATCGTTCTTAAAACATAATAAGGGACTAGAGAAGGTAGAAGGACTGATTCAGAGTCCAGACACCGTCACGCCCTTCTTCACGTGTCGTCATGTGTTCCAGTGCTGGCGTGGGCAGGACCGGAGTCTTCATCACCCTCAGCATCGTCCTGGAGCGAATGCGCTACGAAGGCGTGGTGGACATCTTCCAGACCGTGAAGATGCTGCGGACTCAGAGGCCGGCCATGGTCCAGACCGAGGTGGGCGCTCCGGCACTCGCGCACACGGCTTCTGATTGTTGGACGAATGTTCACCGGTTCTGATGATTGTTGTGCTCGTGTTCCACAGGACGAGTACCAGTTCTGCTACCACGCCGCTCTGGAGTACTTGGGGAGCTTTGACCACTATGCAACGTAAGAAGCCACCTCCCCCTCGCCCCTCGCCTCCTGAGCCATAGACACTTTGACCTTTTAAACGCCGATGACACCGACCCCTCATCCCGACACCAGAGGACCCTATTGTAGATTTTTAGAAGACGACGCCCAACCAACCAGTTGAGAACAATTCCAATTAGACTGAGGAAGACCTTGTGAGGAAGAGAGGAAAATTGCCCCCCATGAAGAATAGAAGACCCTGATCTGGACCGGAGGCTCAGAGGGATCAAAGGTCAGGTGCTCACCTCCAGGGGTCAACGTGGAGGACATTGTAAACACGCGTGGACATTTCTCTTCCCAATAACATCTGAGTGACCAGAGAATCCACCAAGCCGAGGTTTCCTGGGTGACCCCGACTCTGGCAGACAGAAGCAGGTCACCAGTGGAAAGGTCACCAGAGTTAACCGTCGACATGCCGTGTTCACACTGCCCCTCATCATACGCATCCTCGTGTGCAAGCAGAGCTCACAACCTCAGAGCTCACCATCGGGACGAAAGCAACACGACCAATCTCAACATGTCGTAGATTCAGGAATTGAGAACTTGTGTAAAATCTGTATCCCAGGCCAGGTAACCACGGTGACGGTGAGATGCCACCGTGGGACCACAGGAGGTCGCGACCCGGCGTTTGGCCACGGTGGGAGAAATGCAACCGCATCCCATGATGAGTTCACTCTTCTCCTTGGGACTGTTGCATCATGGGGCTTCGGCGTTACGATCCACCATTTTAAACAGCATCTGCTGGGGGCGGAGCTCGGGGACCAACAGGAGCGACCCAACGAGCCGGCCTCCTCGTGACCCGCGCTCGACCTTCAGTGTTTCTGATCCTCGTCTGATGACGAACTTCTTTTCTTTCTAAACGGTCCGAACCAAACATGCTGCTTCTCTCGAGAGAACCTGAAGAACTCCAGACGCTCGCTCTGCTCACCGCCGGCGCCAGGGCGGGTTAGACTGAGAGAGCTTCCACACGAGACCGTGATCCAACAGAACCGCTCCGCCCAGCCTCCTCCAGTCTCTGTTCCATTGTAAGACACTCACGAGCTCGGTTCAGGTCCACTGTGTCTGGTACCAGGAGGAGTTCTGTGTTCTCCGTGATTCTATGTGGGTCATGTGGGATCTCGATGCCATGATGTGATGATGAAATTCTACGGAACAACTGTCTTGCACATCGCTAAGGGAAAGAAGAAGAACATGTACCCCCCCCCCTAAAACAGCTGGTGTGTGTGTGTGTGTGGATCAACCCGTCTTCATTTCGAGGTCCGAGGTTCTGTGAGGTTCTGCTGTGCACTAAACCCAGAGTGATGGACAGAGCGTGTAATCTTTTCTTATTTCCAGAAAGCCTTATTGTTATTGCAACATTATGAATTACTGTCGTATTAGGATGACTTCTTCTACATCACATGACTTTTTAGTTTGGCTTTAGTTTTTTAACAGAAGTTGTATCCCTTTTTTTTTAATTAGCAGGAAAAGGGAAATGTTATTTGTTCATATTACGTTGAAAGACATTCTATTTTTTCACTTAAGAAATGTTAAGTATAACATGTGTGTGCGTGTGCATGTGTACCTGCACACGCACACATTCAGATATATTTAAATGCAGAATATACAGATATATCCAAGCACTTAGTATTAATGACATTATTCATCCCTTTTGATACCACCCACTTGTTATTGGTCCATTAGTGTGTGTGTACCGGTCCACCCTGTGCCATTTCTTTCTTAGCATTAACTTGTAGGCATTAGTGTTATTTGATTATTTGAGCAACTGTTGGATGATGAGCTGCTCTACATGTCCTCCTTGACCTGCTGACCCCGGCTGACCTCTGTACCGATGGCAGCCGGACAGACGACGGCCCTCACAGCTTCTCACATCCTCTTTTACTTTGGTTCTTATTTTCATATTGTGGTCGTTCATCTTGTTGGATATCCACTATGATCTAGAATATACCTGTAAATAAACAAATATAGAGATGATATGTATTTGTATCATTTGACCCTCAGGGTCTCGTCTTTGAGGCTCATATCACACTTCCTGTTTGTGAGCTGTGTTCCTCTGAGACGTTCTCCTCTGAGACGTTCTCCTCTGAGACGTTCTGCTCCTGAGACGTTCTGCTCCTGAGACGTTCTCCTCTGAGACGTTCTCCTCTGAGACGTTCTCCTCTGAGTCGTTCTCCTCTGAGACGTTCTCCTCTGAATCGTTCTCCTCTGAGACGTTCTCCTCTGAATCGTTCTCCTCTGAGACGTTCTCCTCTGAGACGTTCTGCTCCTGAGACGTTCTCCTCTGAGACGTTCTCCTCTGAGACGTTCTCCTCTGAGTCGTTCTCCTCTGAGTCGTTCTCCTCTGAGACGTTCTCCTCTGAGACGTTCTCCTCTGAGTCGTTCTCCTCTGAGACGTTCCGCTAACGGCCGCGTTGAGGTCCTCCTCCCTGGAGTCCGGCAGCGGAGGAAAGCCGACGTCTTCAGCCACGTTTCTCTGTGGGAACAAAGGAATCCGGACTCCATGAAACCCAGAAGAGACCAAACGCTGCAGGTCCAGGTCCAGCACGAGATGTTCCATCATGAACTCAAACACCGGGAACCACGGCTCCATGCCCCACGGGGCGGGGGTCTGGGGGGAGCTGTGGGGGTCTGGGGGGAGCTGTGGGGGTCGGGGGGGTCTGTGGGGGTCTGGGGCAGCGTGGTCCTCTTTGGACTTCATGACCTTTGAGAACAGAGACCAGATGCACTGGGACGTGGGGGGGGGCTAACACAGAATGGCGTCAAGAAGAAAAGAACAACATGAAAAATAACCCAAACTCAGCAGAACAGTTGTCCCTGGTCTGAGGGCCTCGTGGGGCCCTTTGAAATGTTCCTTCTAACTGCAACCAGACTTGGTTTGAAGCCACTGTGTCTGTAGATATGTTGACTTTGTATTAAAGAAATGTCGTGTGAACCTCGTGTGAGTCTGTGAGAGTTGCTGTGAGTCTTCAGGGACGGTTCCTCGAGTCTGACCTCTGACCTCTGACCTCTGACCTGCGTTTAATATGCAAAACAACTGGAGGAGTTGTTTAACTCCAAGACTTCAGTGGCGTCAGCAGCTCGTCATCACTGTAACATGTCCCAGTGGCCATGGACGGATTAAGAAACCACGGGCCCCTGGGCCTGGACGTGTCAAGGGCCCCCCCCCCCCACATCGCTAACAAAACAGTCCGTATGGAACAACGATACCGGAGCTGAGCAGACAACATAACGCAAATGATATGACCATGACATGAATGACTTAAGCCTAGCATATACCGGCAATGGCGCATCGTGTCATATCATCATATCAATACAAAGTTAATAACAGCTACTTCACGCAGAGGCTCTGGCTTAGGGGCCCCCTGAGCTCATGGGCCCCTGGTGCCGGTAGGCTTGTTCGGTAATCCATCCCTCAGTAGGACTATTGGGGCCCTGTTACTGACATGAATGACTTAAGCCCAGCATATACCGGCACGGCATCGTGTCATATCATCATATTCATATCAATACAATGTTAATCACAGCGACGTCACGCGCGGAGGCTCAGGCCCAGGGGCCCCTGAGCTCATGGGCCCCTGGGCCTGGGCCCGTTGGTTAATTCATCCCTGCCATCCTAAGCCTCTTCACATGTCCCAGTGGCCCCTGAGCCTCTTCACATGTCCCAGTGGCCCCAGAGCCTCTTCACATGTCCCAGTGGCCCCAGAGCCTCTTCACATGTCCCAGTGGCCCCTAAGCCTCTTCACATGTCCCAGTGGCCCCTAAGCCTCTTCACATGTCCCAGTGGCCCCAGAGCCTCTTCACATGTCCCAGTGGCCCCTAAGCCTCTTCACATGTCCCAGTGGCCCCTAAGCCTCTTCACATGTCCCAGTGGCCCCAGAGCCTCTTCACATGTCCCAGTGGCCCCTAAGCCTCTTCACATGTCCCAGTGGCCCCTAGAGCCTCTTCACATGTCCCAGTGGCCCCAGAGCCTCTTCACATGTCCCAGTGGCCCCTAAGCCTCTTCACATGTCCCAGTGGCACCTAAGCCTCTTCACATGTCCCAGTGGCCCCAGAGCCTCTTCACATGTCCCAGTGGCCCCAGAGCCTCTTCACATGTCCCAGTGGCCCCTAAGCCTCTTCACATGTCCCAGTGGCCCCTGAGCCTCTTCACATGTCCCAGTGGCCCCTAAGCCTCTTCACATGTCCCAGTGGCCCCTGAGCCTCTTCACATGTCCCAGTGGCCCTAAGCCTCTTCACATGTCCCAGTGGCCCCAGAGCCTCTTCACATGTCCCAGTGGCCCCTAAGCCTCTTCACATGTCCCAGTGGCCCCAGAGCCTCTTCACATGTCCCAGTGGCACCTAAGCCTCTTCA
Source organism: Pseudoliparis swirei (assembly GCF_029220125.1). Classification (NCBI taxonomy): domain Eukaryota; kingdom Metazoa; phylum Chordata; class Actinopteri; order Perciformes; family Liparidae; genus Pseudoliparis; species Pseudoliparis swirei. Next base: position 257,013 of record NC_079392.1, on the reverse strand, counting down.
CATGTCCCAGTGGCCCCAGAGCCTCTTCACATGTCCCAGTGGCCCCTAAGCCTCTTCACATGTCCCAGTGGCCCCTAAGCCTCTTCACATGTCCCAGTGGCCCCTAAGCCTCTTCACATGTCCCAGTGGCCCCAGAGCCTCTTCACATGTCCCAGTGGCATCTAAGCCTCTTCACATGTCCCAGTGGCCCCTAAGCCTCTTCACATGTCCCAGTGGCCCCAGAGCCTCTTCACATGTCCCAGTGGCCCCAGAGCCTCTTCACATGTCCCAGTGGCCCCTGAGCCTCTTCACATGTCCCAGTGGCCCCAGAGCCTCTTCACATGTCCCAGTGGCCCCAGAGCCTCTTCACATGTCCCAGTGGCCCCTGAGCCTCTTCACATGTCCCAGTGGCCCCAGAGCCTCTTCACATGTCCCAGTGGCCCCAGAGCCTCTTCACATGTCCCAGTGGCCCCTGAGCCTCTTCACATGTCCCAGTGGCCCCAGAGCCTCTTCACATGTCCCAGTGGCCCCAGAGCCTCTTCACATGTCCCAGTGGCCCCTGAGCCTCTTCACATGTCCCAGTGGCCCCAGAGCCTCTTCACATGTCCCAGTGGCCCCAGAGCCTCTTCACATGTCCCAGTGGCTAAGCCTCTTCACATGTCCCAGTGGCCCCAGAGCCTCTTCACATGTCCCAGTGGCCCTAAGCCTCTTCACATGTCCCAGTGGCCTAAGCCTCTTCACATGTCCCAGTGGCCCCAGAGCCTCTTCACATGTCCCAGTGGCCCCTAAGCCTCTTCACATGTCCCAGTGGCCCCTAAGCCTCTTCACATGTCCCAGTGGCCCTGAAGCCTCTTCACATGTCCCAGTGGCCCCAGAGCCTCTTCAAATGTCCCAGTGGCCCCTGAGCCTCTTCACATGTCCCAGTGGCCCCAAGCCTCTTCACATGTCCCTGAGAGTAGTGGCCCAGGCGCACTATTGGCCCCAAGCCTCTTCACATGTCCCAGTGGCCCAGAGCCTCTTCACATGAAGGATCCCAGTGGCCCCAAGACTCTTCACATGTCCCAGTGGCCCTAAGCCTCTTCACATGTCAGAACAGTGAGACTGAGCCGAGTTTCTTCACATGTCCCAGTGGCATCTAAGCCTCTTCACATGTCCCAGTGGCCCCTAAGCCTCTTCACATGTCCCAGTGGCACTTGTTGCCTCTTCACATGTCCCAGTGCCACAGCCTCTTCACATGTCCCAGTGGCCCTAAGCCTCTTCACATGTCCCAGTGGCCTTGAGCCTCTTCACATGTCCCAGTGGCCCCTGAGCCTCTTCACATGTCCCAGTGGCCCCTAAGCCTCTTCACATGTCCCAGTGGCCCCTGAGCCTCTTCACATGTCCCAGTGGCCCCAGAGCCTCTTCACATGTCCCAGTGGCCCCAGAGCCTCTTCACATGTCCCAGTGGCCCCAGAGCCTCTTCACATGTCCCAGTGGCCCCTAAGCCTCTTCACATGTCCCAGTGGCCCCAGAGCCTCTTCACATGTCCCAGTGGCCCCAGAGCCTCTTCACATGTCCCAGTGGCCCCAGAGCCTCTTCACATGTCCCAGTGGCCCCAGAGCCTCTTCACATGTCCCAGTGGCCCCTAAGCCTCTTCACATGTCCCAGTGGCACCTAAGCCTCTTCACATGTCCCAGTGGCCCCTGAGCCTCTTCACATGTCCCAGTGGCCCCTAAGCCTCTTCACATGTCCCAGTGGCCCCTGAGCCTCTTCACATGTCCCAGTGGCCCCAGAGCCTCTTCACATGTCCCAGTGGCCCCAGAGCCTCTTCACATGTCCCAGTGGCCCCAGAGCCTCTTCACATGTCCCAGTGGCCCCAGAGCCTCTTCACATGTCCCAGTGGCCCCAGAGCCTCTCCACATGTCCCAGTGGCCCCTAAGCCTCTTCACATGTCCCAGTGGCCCCAGAGCCTCTCCCAGCCTGGTGAATGTCCCCCAGGCTGATGGTAAACCTTCACTGCTGCTTGTTCTCATCCGACTTCAGATATTTCCTCCCCTAAAATGTAAATGTCTGCAAACTAAAGGGACGTGATGGACCCGACTGTCGTGGCCCTCGTTTAGATCTCAGGCCCCAGCGACTCAGGACACTGACGTGTTTGTAAAGTCGTGACAGAACAGTGAGCGGGAAAGGGGAAACTACTCCTAACATTCTTATTATTATATGGCTTCTTTTTAAGCATGCATGAGGTGCTTTGGACATGTGGGATAAAGCATTGAGGGCCCCGTATGGTGCTCTGATCCCTCATGTGGACTGGCCCCTGACTCATTGATGTCACTCTATAATCACAGGGTGTGATCCACGTTTCCCAGGCCTGACGATGAACACGCACTGACGGGGGAACTTGTTTCTCGGGCCACTAAAGCCACATTGTCCATGTGCCGTCTTCTCCACCATGACTCCTCAGTCAGGATTGCTTTGGTTCCATTCACGACGGAATATGAACCCAGGAAGAGACGAGAGAGTCTGCTGGTGGTTTGGTGTCCCCGCAGCTCGTCTCCTCAGGCCTGTTCACACGTCATCTGACGAGCTCCTCGTCACCTGGAACAGGAATCTGTTAAACCTGTGGAGGAATGTGGTTTACTGAAGGCTAATATCCTCTGAAGTGGCCCCTGTTCAGAGGACGGTGTTCCTAATTGTCTGCTCAGAAAGCTGTTTCAGTCCATTCTGTCCTAATCGGCCGAGCCAACAGAGCGAGCGCGAGGGCCGGCGGAGAAGTGAATTATGGCGGTGATTATGCGGTGACTCAGACAGCAGCTCATTAGGACCCGGCTAAGCAAGCAATCAACCAATCAATGTGACAGAGGACCCAAAAGCCACAGAAATGTGTAATAAATGGCAAAGCGATAAATTGGATTATGCACAGCCCCGTGGCCGAGCTCTGTAGCAGATGACAAATCAATCCAATCACGCCACAGAAAGCCCAAAGCAGAGGGCCGAGTGGCTCTGGACCTGAAGGCATCGCTCTGAATCGGCCTTGTTGGGCTTTCTAGAGGTCATTTCTGTACGATATTCAGGCCTCTAAAATATTCATGACAGGCCATTAGGTGTTTATGACCACCTTTTATACACAAGATTTACCGACAGCTGAGCCAGAGCCGTGACGGTGTCGAGGGTACGAGTCCCATGCTGACGGAGGAGGAGACGGATGCTGGGGATCCTGATGATGTAAAAGAGGATTCTCTTCTCTTTAGTATTCCAGGAACAAGACATGGACGTCTCACCAAATCATTCCTGTTGGAACTGTATTTTGGCTCCATTCTGCATCCCTTCTGGAGAAAAGTCAGACGTGTTTCTTCAAAGGCGTTGCTGCCATCTGGAGAATATTCTATGCTATTGCATCACTGAAGACCAGTTGAGGTTGACTTAAGTCAGGGACCGGTGAATTGTCTCTCAGTGAGAGCCTTCTTCCTGATCCGTTGATGGTCTTACTCGTGGACTGTGACACTCAACCAATGGAAGCTGGGCGTTGAGACTGAGAGTTGTGGCTCTGACCAAAACAACTAAAGTCTCCCCTGCAACCAGATTATGAGACTTTGTTTTGAAAAGCACCTTGAGTGCTGGACCCCCCCTGCTGTTTGAGCATCTGCCAGCAGTAAGCGGTGACATCACACCTGTCCTGTTGATGCTCTGCTGCTGTTGTTTCCTATAGTGGTGTGTTCCCTCCTCTCACAGCTCCACCACAGACTGCTATTAGAACAGCTTCCTGTGGCAAGGGGAGAGCGACAGGGTTAGCCCTCTACATTTTTTTTAAAGTTTAGTGTACATGTTAGATTAATTTTGTAACTTTATTTTGCATTTGGTTTCGGGTAGGGTTAACCCTTTTTCTTCGAGTGTGCGTCACAGGCTCGAACTGCTGTAGCCTGGAGTGAGGCTGCCAAGGTGGCAGGTGGCCAGCAGGACGGAGGCCGCCTCACACCAGCCTCCCTGCGTGTAGCAGTTGTGTACTCTTGTATTATTCAGTCACTTGATCTTGTATTGGATCAACCAGCCGTTTATTCAGGCAGCTCCAGCAGATACGTGACACGGAGTTTACTGGTCATGTAACTCACTCTGACGGCAGAACGTTTTAAAATCACTTGTATGTATTGTTAGATGTATGCACATGTTTTGGAAGAAACATTGAATTTTACATCATTTTATTAGTTTAGTTCCCACTGCAACTGCAAATATTATGTGTGTATTTAAGGGTAATAGCTTGGGATGCGCGGTCACACCCGTCTACGTCCCAGGCATGTATGACCTGTTTGGCAAAAGCCCGGATAGAACAACTTCCTCCCTAAACGGGTCTCGAGGCGTATACAACACGCTGGACTCCAGCATAACGTGAAAATAAAAAGTCGAGAAAAAAACATGACAGAACATTTCCTCCAACCCCGTGTCCCGGGCCTGGACCGGGCCTTCAGCTCGGCGCTGTGGCCTGGATTGAGGCGGCCATGGGAGCAGGCCAGCCTCCCTGCAGGTCTCTGCATCGTGTATTATTTATTACGTCACACGTGAACTTCTTTTGGTTAAACCTTGCTGTTAAAATGCATAAAGCACAACACGTGTGACCAGATCCTTCCTCCTTGGAGTTGCTGGATGTCATCCTCGTGATCAGAGCGTGGCGTCAACACAACACGCCGAGTCCAACGCTGTGTCCACAGGTCACATCCTCAGCGAGTTCGCGTGGGGGGGGTGGATGATCGCCTCCGGCTCCCAGGACAAGACGGTGCCGAGCTGCGTCCGGGTTGTGGGTACGACTCTGCACGGCTCAGGTGAGTTCAGGACTCGGGATCCCCGACGTGCTGCAAACGATCCGTACTGCAAACTCCCGTCTCTCACAGGAAGTGCAGCTGCTTCAGTGGCGGTGGACCCCAGCGGCCGCCTGCTGGCCGCGGGTCAGGAGGACAGCACCTGCACGCTGTATGACATCAGAGGAGGCCGCGTGGTGCAGACGTCCGCCTGGAGCGCACCGTCTTCTCACCGGCTCTTATGACAACAGCGTCATCATCAGTGACCTTCAAGGTCGCGGCATGGGCACGAAGGACAGACACCGTGTGTGTGATCCCACTCCCAGGAACACTGACTGTCGGATACTCACATGCACCATTAGGCCACCAGAGGGCAACACCCCCCCCCCCCCCCCCTGGTGACACTTTGTTTTCTTTCTCTGCCCCCAGGTGACCTCACTAAGCCCCTCCCCCAGACAGTGGCAGGGGAGCACGGGGACAAGGTGATCCAGTGTAGGTGGCACCCCGAAGACCGGACCTTCCTCTCCTCCTCCGCAGATCGAACTGTCGTCCTCTGGGCTCCAGGCCCCCGGGCTCCAGGCCCCTGGAGAAACACTGCTGAACAGCAGCAGGAAGCACAAGAACAGTGTCCACACTTCCCCACTGTTGCGGAGTAATGTACACACACCGTGAGCATCGAGCCGTTTAATAAATATATTTGTATATATATATATATATATACATATGTTGTGTTCACACGGAACCGTCGGTTCAGTCTGCAGCTCCAGAAACATGTGAGTGTGGATGCCATCAGTCATTTGAGGTCTGGATTCAGGTCTGGATTCAGGGTCATTTCTACGAATGAGCACCGTAAAAGTAAAGCTGAGTGAGGTGTGGCAGCCGATTGGGAGAAGAGGAATCCCAATCGTTGTGTTAGAGCTCATTGATCCGCTGGAGGAGACGAGGTATGCTGCTGTTGAACAAAAAACTGAATTATTATCAACAGAAAGTAGAAGATGGAAAGACAATGATGCACTGTCTAGATACTGATGCTGCTGGACTGCACAATGTGAATCTTTAACTTTTTAATTTATTTTTGCACCTATGATGGAGAAGATGTTATGCTTATATTATATTTAGGGCTGTGAAACGATTAAAATTTTTAATCGAGTTAATCACAGGTTTTTGTGGATTAATCATGATTAATCACATATTACCGATATTCTCGGTATATTTTGTGAGAACATAGAGATTTATGACAAAAGACGGATATATACATCTATACATTCTTCTATACAATGGTGCTGTAACTCAGCAGTTACTTAGCAGTTTTCTTCCACATGGAACATTAATACATCTTCATCCTAAACAGAATGTTTAACCCTCCTGTTACCTTTCGGGTCAATTTGACCCCATTCAATGTTTAATGTCGGTGTTCTTTGGGGTCAATTTGACCCCAGGCTGTTTTTCACTGTGTCAAACATATCAGAAATATCAACTTTTTTATTTATTTAAAGGGCTATTTAGGTAGTCAACAAACAAACATAAAGTACCTCACACTTAAACTTGGGAAGCAATATTAATTCTAATAATTTTCTGGAGGTTTTAATTGCTGGGGTCAAATTGACCCGAGGGTAAAATATGTTAGTAAATGTAAAGGTAACAGGAGGGTTAAACAGATCATTTTCTCTTGTTTGTCAACCATTAACTCCACCATGACACAATCTAAAGGCCTCTAGTCTTCCTCTAGCAGCTGCTGAGGCAAACTGACTGTGTGGGTTTTCTTCATGAACTGGGCCGTGATGAAAGGGACGGCGGGACACCGCTGCAAAGCTGAAACCTCACCGGCCCGGACAGGTGGACAGATTGACAAGTGACTTTTGTTTTGCTCGGTCCCGATGCGCGCACGGAGCTATGTGGCGCGAGACGGAGATCGATAAGTGTTAACGCAATGCGAAGAGACAGAGATGACATGCTGCTGTGGAGATACGATCAACAACAGACGTTTAGTTTAATAAAAGAACAAAGACGTGCTCTAGAGAACATGTCAGGGGGCGGGCCAATCTCTTTAATGTCATTGATCTACCGACACTACGCCGCGATCGACTGGCAGGTCGCGATCGACGTGTTGAGACCCTGATCTACAGGAAGTAAAAGTCGTAACAAGGTTTCCGGAGGTGAACCTGCGGAAGGATCATTACCGATGAACAGACCGTCTGCATGAGAGCGGACAGAGTTCAGATTGAAGTGGTGGATTGGAAGCTCATTTTGCAAGTGACTTTTTTTTCGTCCCGACAACCAACAACAGACGGATTGGAAGCTCATTCTGCGCATGCGTTAAAAAAAAAAAACTAGTTAAACCTGAAATTGAATTAACTGAGTTAACGCGTTATTTTTCACAGCACTAATTATATTTTACATTATTGAAACTATGTGCACACACATGTGTAACGATGGAACAGCCAAGAGGTCAAATAATCAAACAGTGGCCGTCCTCATCTTCTAGCTTTTGAATCGATGAAGGTATTTTTAAGTCACGCTTTGGATCTGTCCGGTGAAATAAAGTTACAAAGCGTCGTCACACACTCTCTTTTGTCTCTGTTGTTTTTGATCTCCCTGACATGCTGAACAACACATTCCTCCTGGAGGGTAGGGTCTGCGTTGAGCGGCCCGCAAACTCCCAGCACCCGCATGGCCCCGAGGGCCCCGAGAGACACACTCTCTGCATCGGGAGAAAGAGAACGCGTTCACATCATGGGCCTCGGATGAGAAGGGAAAGAAGTCACAGAGACAACATGCAAGAGGTTAGAGGCAGAGGGACGGAGGAGAGTGGAGAGCGCCAGCAGGGCTTCAGCATCCCTCTTTTGTGAGATGGACAATGAGAGCTGGGGCTTCAAAAGGACACGCACACCGCCAGGAGACACTGGCCAACCAGAGGGAGCAGGAGGAAACAAAACCTCTTTTTATTCGGTTTCCAGGAAGATCCTTCTCTCTTTGAGGGTCGAAAAGACAAAGCAGCAAATAAAACCTGCTTTTTGGAGAACTAGCGGAACCACAAACCAGAGATGAAGTTCATGGACCTTTGCTTTGGGAAAAGATCTTTACAGCATGGGACCCTGGTGTTTGACAGTATTCTTGTATAATGAGATCAACATGGACGGACACTTTGGGAGTCAAATGTTTAGGTCTACAGAGGTTGTGATGTGGGGATTTAGGGGTTGATAGTGTGTGTGAGATGACTGTGGGACACACACAATGCTGACAGGCAGTTGTTCTTGACCGGAGGATTCGTTGGAGTAGTGAACAAAAGCTCCGAACTGCCGACCAAGCTCATCGTCACAGCGCTCTGGGGTCGAGGGCTTCGCTGGCTGGACTGATCACCATCGTATGATTGGAATGGTCCATGTCAAATCTGTTTGAAATAAGATGCTTAACACGGACCATCTGGGAACTCCTAAACCAGCTAGTGATGAACGCTGTTTTACGGGTCGGAGTCGTCTTCATCTTCGTGTTATCAGTCTAGAACACATGTTTAAACCTGGCTCAGATGGAAGCCTCCCAGAACCAATGAGGCGCTGCCTCTTCAGCACACAGACACTTGGGCTCCCTAAAGTGCTTTATCTGCTTCAGGGCGAGCTGATGCAGCGTTTGTCCCCCTGTCCTCTCTTCCCTGAGCAGTCGCTGCTCAGGGAAGAGAGGACACGATGGCGTATACTCTAGCGGGAGGAGGCAGTCTGCGGCGTGGCGGCCCTCGTGCTTCTCACCGTTTCTACGGCAACAGACTTCTAGATGCAGTATCGATACTCGGGAAGCTCAGCGAATCAGGGGCTCTGGAGGTTCTGCATCAACCACAAATGTCACGCCCACACCATCATTGTCGGTGAGTACGTAAGAAGATGCATTTGAACCAATGGTAAATTATGATAATCACAACCACAAAGAAAACTAATATCATCTCAGGTCCTATTGATCAATTACACAGTAAATGTGAAGGCAAATGACATTAAATGTAGAGCCAATATCATGCCGACCTCTTCAGAAAACAAGCCAACACGTGGCATTAGCACATCACAGGGCTTCAGTATCTGGAAACATTTACTTTGACATGAATGAGGTTTTAAAGACAAGGAAACCTCATGTTTTACTGGTGGACAGAATACTTTCATTCATCGTTTCAAAAGTCTTTAAAAGGAAAGAGGTGCAAGATGAGAATTCACCATCAATATAATGAAGAGAAGCCTTCCCCCGTGGTTACCTGGCCGACTGCAGAGGAGCTCAGCAACGTGACATCAGCCGGCGGGACGCTCAGTGGAACGAGCCGAGTCCCTGTTGATGTGGGCGTGTCCTCCTTGTGTCCAGCCTCCTGGGACGCCACGCAGGCCTTCATGCTGCTGCCGAGCTGCTTCACCAACGGCACCAAGAACCGGAGGGTCCTGTCAGGTAGCACGCCGTCGACTCACCGGGCGGCAGGAAGGCTGTGGGGTTTCACGGGTTAACGCCGGCTCGCTTGCGTCCATGTTGACCGTTGGAGGCGTGGAGTTCCTCTCGCCTGGTTTGCTGGTGTTCACGTTGACTTTGTGTTTCTCTCCTTCGGTCTCAGGCGCTCTCGCTCTGCTGGCGTTGGGGATTTACTCCGGCGTGACGGTCACTTTCTTTGGCAAACGTTTCTTGGACTGGAGCTTTTCGTGGTCCTACATCAGCGGCTGGGTGGCCATCATTTTGGCTTTTGCTGCAGGTATTTACTGCATTTATGTTTGCCGATTTATTTGGTACATTTTGAGGACTGAAACATGTGTTGGCGTTCCTCAACAGCTGTTGGTCCTTTAAGTTTCTCTGCCGTTACCGTTCAGCTATCAAATGCATGGCGGCCCACGAGGCATGGAGGGACGAGGCCTGTGCCTTGAACCAGTGGCCTCCCCACAAGGTTGTTTGGTCAAATAAGTGGTTACTGGTTTGAAAGCTGCAGTCTTCAGTAACAATGAGACTGAACATCCTTTACACTCAGCGGTGGATGTGTAATCTAAGAACCAGACGTCATCAGTTCTCGTAGGAAGTGACGGTTTCTTGCAGGTGTGTTCCAGCTGTGTGCTTACCAGCAGAAGCTTCAAAGACCGGACAGCTGACCAGGACCACGTGCCGATTGGCTGCAGGACCGTTGCAATGATGTCCCTGCTGCGTTTGAATGCCTACAATTAAATAAAGACAAATCCTAAACTCCTGAAACACGAGGACTCCCTTCCTGTGAGAGCCACTAATCAGAAGGAAAAGGCCCTGAGAGTATAGGGTCTCCACTAGGTGGCGGTCTTGTGTCACGTACACATTACAGCTGACGGATGAGTTCTCCACCTGAAGCTCATGAATCCGGAGCGTTCCTTTGGGGACTCGTCATTCCTAGAATAGAAGCAATAAAGCTGCAGACCAACTACTGAAGAATCGTATCGGGGTTCTGAAGCATTTTTGGTCATCTTATTTTAAAAAAGAATATAAAATTCAGTTGATGAACTACCTTATCTTATTTATTAAATAACAATTTGTCAAGGACTTTTGAATGGGTGCTCATTTTAATTCGTTTAAAAAAAAAAAATCTTCACGTAGCCTCATTTGAGAACCAGCGTGAGAGGGAAATGTATTTGATAAACCTAAATCACCCTCCGACATGGAAGACTTTACAGATATGACAACATTACCTCAAAAATACATTTTTAATACAAATGGGCGTATGTGAATGCCACTCAACAACTTTACTTGAGCCACACACACTTCGCAATACTTGATTTATTTTGAACAATAGTAAAGCCGTCTCACAGAGACAACTTTGAAAAACACAGAATGCAAATAAATATATTTATAGGACCATTAGAATTAAGGACACGAACAATTGATAGAAAATTATTTACAACACTGAGTAGTTCAAAAGCACATCATCATGAGATCAGTGGGTGTGTGCTGCTGGCCCCTAGTGGGGATTATAACAACTGACAGTACTGCATATGGCATGTTGACGATAAGAATGACTCTTCAAACCGGGTTCGGGTCAACGTAACCGCTCCACCCCGCCCAGAACCGCGACGTGAAACCGGTCGGCTTAGTTTACAAGGCGCATAAGAGGGGGGGGGGGTGTCTCAATGAAAAGTCCATTTGAGAAGTCACCAGAGCTAACGCTTATGAAATGTGAAACCCATCACGAGCATTTCAAAATGGACAAAGAAGACGCCCCAGACCACCGCGGCTCCGCCATCAGACACCGACGCCAGCTCGGACATTCAGACTCAAACTTGTCGTCTTGGACCGAGACTACTTTTTTTTTTTAAAAGTGCACTCGCTCGATTGAGCCGTTCAATCAAATCTGTTCATTTTTTTCTGATACAATTCCTCCCCCAGAAACATTAAGCTCCATTTTAAAAAACAGCACAAGAAATAAATTACTTTTGGCCATGCATTAAAAAGTGTTGCATATTGAAATTTCTTCTCGGGACCACTTTGTGTCGTTGGAAACTCGGACCTGAACCGACATGAGAACAACGCAGCATCAGTCAGGGCTGCAGACACGACCGATACATCACTTGTGCTACTTGAAATAACCGGAACATTCTAGGATTGCCATTCGCTCTTCAACAGTCAGAGAGGTGAACTTTTAAAGTCGCAGCAGAACATTTAAAATCTACTCTTGAAAACCAAAGACCTAGAAAAGTTGTCCACAGAAACAGAGCGACGCCTCCTCGTGTCCTATTGGATTAAATACGTACGCACCGATTATGCATTCATCTGCAGAACCTCTGGTCACCGATCAATCAATTAGTATAAATCATGCCAACAACGAGGAAAGGAATCCTGCCGATTGAAGAGAGCAGGATCCGAGCATCGGGACAGAATCTGGATTTAAAGCGTCAGCATCTCAACCTGCAGCTGAAGAGCGAGAACCATTCGGAGAAGTGCTCAGCGGAGCTGAAGGCCGGAGGCTGATGTATTCAGACACGTACGCAAGTCATAGAAATCATCTTGAAAATCATCCGTGTGCATCTTTGGTTGTTCTGGTCAGTGCTACAGCAGGCCGATGCCGACCGGTAGAGCCCCGTCAACTGCAGCTGAGGAGCAGCTCGTGAACCGGGGCGTGGCACCTCGCCGGCGGCGTGCGGGCCTCTCGGCCCGTCCTTAGTCTGCCGCCCGAGGGGGAAGGACAGCCCTTCAAGTCGACGCCTCGTCTCCGACAGGCACAGGTGGGAGGAGTCTGCAGAGCAGGACACTCCTCCTCCTGCGCTCTGCTGGAGGACGTGGAAATAATCCTCCAACCACGATCACCGATCTCTCCCGCAGTCAGAGTTATGTGTCTCGGTACCTATGAAGAGACCAGAGAGACAGTTGAGACGGCAGAGCAGAAGCAAACTGCACTAAATCATTTAGTTTCCTGGCAGCGAGGCGGAAACATTGAGACCGCCGCCACTCAACAGACCCGGTAGAAAGGAAAGAGCCAGTCAGATGTCCTCTGCAACAAGACACCACAGTGTTTGGTCTGGATATTCTTCAGAGCCTCGTGAGAGTAAAGATACGGAGAGCAAGTCCACAACCAGGACCCCCTCTTCACATGGCCGGGCTCGGCAGAACTGGGCTGCTCACTTCACCGTTGCCATCTCGTTGGACCCCATGAGGCGTTTTATTATTATTATTCAGAGGGCCTTCTCACCCGCGCTGTAAAGTGAACTCGGACAGAGCCCCGAGCGATGTCAGCTGTTCCTCCAGGGCCACGATGCGGAGCCCGATGTAACCGGACGACAGCAGCAGCAGCAGCACCCTGGAAGCAACAGCACAACACCAGATGAGAACGCTGAGAGAACGACCTCCGACCTCTCTTTGGCCCTCAGGAGGGATGAAAGAAACACCACAGTTCAACCATCAGGCCCACCTATTGGAGCAGGCATTAAGCAGGCATGAAGACGGGTCAGGGGTGAAAAAGGTGAGACGGATAGGCCCGGGGGGGGGCGCTGGTGACTTCCACGAACATTGACGTTGTATGATAATCTGTAGGTCCTCCATTCTGACACCAAGTCAGTGATCGGGCCGATAATAATAGTCATAAATATAAATTGTCATTGTGTATAATATGCTCATTCATGATCCAACTTCCTTTTTTTTGGCGTGAACAAGTCTTCAAGTCTTGTGCTCTGCTGAGCCACGAGTCTCTTCCTCGAGTCTGTTCCTCGAGTCTGGTCCTCGAGTCTGGTCCTCGAGTCTGGTCCTCGAGTCTGGTCCTCGAGTCTGTTCTGCCTCTACCTGGTTGTCATGATCTTCTATACCATACCTGCCATAAATATCATGATACTGATACAATACCATAAAAACAGGATACCATAAATACGATTCCGGTATATTTATCGATAATAGTCATAAATAAAATATCTGTCTGGTTCACTTTTTACCAACTTTTTCAACACTTATTTTGTTTTCAAAATTCTTTTTTCACCGAAAGGTGAGAGATTTTCATGCCTGATTAAGGAGTTAACATATAGCAGGAGGGTGGTGTTTAAAAACTGGTTTAAAAAAAACAAAAGCTAGAATTTATTTGAACTTAATGAGATCAGAACGAGTTTTATTACTCAGGCAGCTGCTTCCTGAGGCTCTCTTCAAGCTCTGAGAATTAAATGATCACGTAGGACAATAAGGCTTTGGATGGAGAAGGGAGAAGGGAAAGGGGACTGAACTCACAAGATCAGGTAGATAAAGAGCAGCGTGTTGAGGGTGCTGGTCTCCCTCTGAACCAGCAGAGCTTTGGCCTTTTCCGTCACGCTGCAAACCCACGAACCACAAGAACCTGGAGCAGAGAGAGAGCGTCAGCGTTGTGATGTCGGTTCTCCCTGATGTCGGTTCTCCCTGATGACGGGACTTCATGACAGAAAACAACTCTTTCTAAATGCAGATACAAGCGTCTGTCTGGGGATCAAACTCAAGGGGGTTTAGACCCCGGGGACCACTCTACACGGGGGCCACTCTACCCCGGGGGCCACTCTACACGGGGGCCACTCTACCCCGGGGGCCATTCTACACGGGGACCACTCTACACCGGGGACCACTCTACCCCGGGGGCCACTCTACACGGGGGCCACTCTACACGGGGGCCACTCTACACGGGGGCCACTCTACACGGGGGCCACTCTACACGGGGGCCACTCTACACGGGGACCACTCTACACGGGGACCACTCTACACGGGGACCACTCTACCCCGGGGCCACTCTACCCCGGGGCCACTCTACCCCGGGGTCGACTACCAGCCACTTTGACTGGTTGGCTCATTGATTTATCAGTTTTCTTCGCAAGTATCTTGAATCACAGTCCATCTGTGTGTGTGTGTGTGTCTAGTGTAGGGTATAGTGTAGTGTGTGTGTTTCTAGTGTAGGGTGTGTGTTTCTAGTGTAGGGTGTGTGTCTAGTGTAGTGCGTGTGTGTTTCTAGTGTGTGTCTAGTGTTGTGTGTGTTTCTAGTGTAGTGTGTGTGTGTTTCTAGTGTAGTGTGTGTGTCTAGTGTAGTGTGTGTGTTTCTAGTGTAGTGTGTGTGTCTAGTGTAGTGCGTGTGTGTTTCTAGTGTAGTGTGTGTGTTTCTAGTGTAGTGTGTGTGTCTAGTGTAGTGTGTGTTTCTAGTGTAGTGTGTGTGTTTCTAGTGTAGGGTGTGTGTCTAGTGTAGTGTGTGTGTTTCAGTGTGTGTGTTCTAGTGTAGTGTGTGTTTCTAGTGTAGTGTGTGTGTCTAGTGTAGTGTGTGTTTCTAGTGTAGGGTGTGTGTTTCTAGTGTAGTGTGTAGTGTAGTGTGTGTGTGTTTCTAGTGTAGTGTGTGTTTCTAGTGTAGTGTGTGTGTGTTTCTAGTGTAGTGTGTGTGTGTGTTTCTAGTGTAGTGTGTGTTTCTAGTGTAGGGTGTGTGTCTAGTGTGTGTGTGTGTTCTAGTGTAGTGTGTGTGTTTCTAGTGTAGTGTGTGTGTCTAGTGTAGTGTGTGTGTTTCTAGTGTAGTGTGTGTGTGTTTCTAGTGTAGTGTGTGTGTGTTTCTAGTGTAGTGCGTGTGTGTTTCTAGTGTAGGGTGTGTGTCTAGTGTAGTGTGTGTGTTTCTAGTGTAGTGTGTGTGTGTTTCTAGTGTAGTGTGTGTGTCTAGTGTGTGTGTGTGTTCTAGTGTAGTGTTTCTAGTGTAGTGTGTAGTGTGTGTGTGTCTAGTGTAGTGTGTGTGTTTCTAGTGTAGGGTGTGTGTCTAGTGTAGTGCGTGTGTGTTTCTAGTGTAGTGTGTGTGTGTTTCTAGTGTAGTGTGTGTTTCTAGTGTGTTTCTAGTGTAGTGTGTGTGTCTAGTGTAGTGCGTGTGTGTCTAGTGTAGTGTGTGTGTGTGTGTGTGTTTCTAGTGTAGGGTGTGTGTCTAGCATAGTGCGTGTGTGTTTCTAGTGTTGTGTGTTTCTAGTGTAGTGTGTGTTTCTAGTGTAGTGTGTGTGTGTTTCTAGTGTAGTGTGTGTGTCTAGTGTAGTGTGTGTTTCTAGTGTAGTGTGTGTGTGTTTCTAGTGTAGGGTGTGTTTCTAGTGTAGTGCGTGTGTGTTTCTAGTGTCGTGTAGTGTGTGTGTGTGTGTCTAGTGTAGTGTGTGTGTGTGTGTCTAATGTAGTGTGTGTGTCTTACCAGTTACTGACAGCTCCTCTGAGGACGAGCCGTCTCTGGGCTGCAGGTGGAGGCTTCTGAAGGCCGGGCCGTTGCCTTCAGGCTCCGCCTCTGAAGGAACAATGGAGTCTATGAGAGCCGAGTCAAGGGCCTCAGAGATGGCGGCCCCAGAGCACTACAAGCTCTGCAGGCCAGATTCTTGAGACACTCGAATGCACCGTGGGTTACTCGGACACGTTGAGA
The DNA here is from genome assembly GCF_029220125.1 of Pseudoliparis swirei. Classification (NCBI taxonomy): domain Eukaryota; kingdom Metazoa; phylum Chordata; class Actinopteri; order Perciformes; family Liparidae; genus Pseudoliparis; species Pseudoliparis swirei. The sequence goes on along the minus strand of NC_079392.1, from coordinate 241,431 downwards.
CGTCTCTAAAAGACGAGGTTATTATAGCTGCAGGTGGAGCGCGTCCCGGCCTCACCTCTGTGGGGCACAGGCCGGTCCTTTGAGGACCGAGACTCGGAGCCATCGAGCCGGTCGAAGCCGTCGTCCAGACTGGACTGGCTGGAGTTCTGCAGCACAAAGGGGTCCATGTTAGTGCTGCTGTGTGTGCTGGGTCCCCTTTGAGCCCTTTTCCAAATGACCTTCATGCTGGTGAGAAGCGCTCTCTCACCACCAGCCTGCTCTTCTCAAAGCTGTTGTCCGCGGAGGAGAAGACGGGGCTGCTGTTGGTGCTGCCGTCCTGCAACAGACACATGTTTACAGTTGGATTCGTGATCCTCACAAGAGGAACTCAGAGACTTTGGAGCGAGCGACCCACCTGGAGCTGAGGAGACACGGAGCGCAG
>NC_079392.1:146010-236010 GCF_029220125.1 Pseudoliparis swirei | reverse complement strand
GGAGCAGATGAATGATTTGACCAGCCGCTCAAAGCACTTCATGATCACAGAGGTCAGTGCTACCGGGCGGTAGTCATTCAAGCAGGTGACCTTGGTGATCTTGGGCACAGGGACGATGGTGGTCCGTTTGAAGCATGTGGGGAGTACAGACAGGCTGAGGGAGAGGCTGAAGATGTCGCTGAAGACCCCTGAGGGCCCTACCTGATATGCCATCCGGGCCAGGTGCCTTGCGAGGGTTGATCTTATTGAAGCAGCGCCTCACCTCGGCTACAGTTATAGTAGGCACACCACTGGTTGGGCCCTCAGGTAGCTCCGCTGCAGGGGGGTCACTGTCCCTCTCAAAACGAGCGTAAAAAGCATTCAGCTGGTCTGGAAGAAGGACAGAGGACTGGGTCTCACTGCAGCCCCTCCCCTTGTAGTCTGTAATGGCTCTTAATCCACTCCACATGCGCCTGGGGTCAGAGCCATGGTAGCTAGACTCCACCTTGCTCCTGTATGTCCTCTTTGCAGCTTTGATGGCCCTCAAAAGGTCGTATCTGGACTTCCTGTACTGATCAGGATCCCCGGAGTTAAAGGCAGCAGACCGGGCTCTAAGGTGGGTCCGGACCGGCGTCAACCCAGGGCTTCTGATTAGGAAAGACCGGACAGTCTTCTTCGGACGATGTCCTCAATGCAATATTGGATGTAACTGGAAACAGTGTCTGTATACTCATTAATGTCCCGTCTGCTGCTTCCGAAACATCAGCCAGTCAGTGTTGTCAAAACAGTCCTGGAGAGTCGCCACACCTCGTCACTCCATTGGTGGACTGTCCTCTCAGCCGGTCTGACCTGTTTTAGCTTTTGTCTATATGCGGGGAGCAGAAGAATGGAGGTGTGATCAGCTTTACCAAAAGCAGGGCGTGGGAGGGCTTTGTAACTGTCCCGGAATGTCGTATAACAATGGTCAAGGGTCTGATCTCCACGTGTGAAGAAGTCAATGTGCTGATAGTATTTAGGCAGGACTTTCTTCATGTTGGCTCTGTTGAAATCCCCAACCACAATAAAGGCTGCCTCTGGGTGCACATTCTCCAGACCGTTTATAATTCCATACAGTTCATCCAGAGCAGAAGCCTTATCTACTTGGGGGGGAATGTAGACTACACTCAGAACGACTGCAGTAAACTCCCGCGGTAGATAGAATGGTGCTCAACCCAGGCACCGACATGTTGAAGGAAAAAGGCCCATCCCATAAAATATTCCAATGACTTGAAATGATCCTGTGGAAGTCGTTCCTGTGGATCAGAACACTGGCGCTGCTCCGGCCCGTCTGGACCCCTGAGGGAGTGGTGCATGATGAATCACACCATCCTCAAGTCGCCCCCAATTAATTGAACTTTTGTTAAACTAGTCAGACTTTGGCCGATTAGCCATCAGCTGTGCTAAAGTCTGAGTGTCGCCATCTTTGCTCCAGACACTAAAGAGAGGCCCACCAATTCCTCACATATCCTTTATTCTAAAATATAAATACAGAAAGAAAATATGCAACGCGTCTGGTAAACGATGGGGACAGTAAACTGCCGTGTGCAGAGGCTGGTCCTGACCAGGGGTCGGTCGGTTGGGCTCACCTGAGCAGGGTTAGGGTCAGGGGGTCAACGCTGCAGCCTTTAAGACTATTGACTGAGAACTCCTCAACAACTTCCTCTCTTTACTCAGGAAGAACCGTCAGCATTAACACGGTCGCGTTGGAGCGGCTTCCTGGAACACCAGATTTTCCGTCAGGAGGATGCGCTTCATAAAAAGCACTCGTCTCAGATGAGGGTTTCTTGATCACGGTCAGTGAAGTTCTTGTATAACTGACGACAGACAGAATACGACCATCTGTACCCGGATTCACAGAGCAGTTTGTCAATTCAGTAACACGCCAACACAGCCCCACAACTCACAGGTTCTACTGGTCAGACACATGGAGCTCAGCAGGAAACCCAGATCCAATAGTCAAACATCCAGGTTCAGCTGAAGGCCTTGCCTTCCCGTGTCGAGTAAACAAACCCACAGGTTAACAAGTGGGTTCCTATAACCACCGTATTGGAAACAGATTACATGCGAGAAACAAAGTATTATGAAATAAAAGTACTCCATAAAAGTAATGTTGCTTAATGACCACGTTGTATTTACAAAGCAGGAGGCGGACAATCTGAAATGATATGCAATAGCCAGACAAAGGCCTTGACCTCTGACATACTTCCTTGTTGGACCACTAAGTCACACCACCTGACACAATCAAAGTTGTCCTGCCGCTCGGCATTTCAAAGCAAGCATATATAAGCACATCAAATTGTCAGCAGCAGTGGATTAAGACACGCAGGAGCTTCCGGAAGCATTTGTACCAGGACTCAAGGACAATGCGTCTCACATGCCAACATGTCGTGTGAAATACAGATTACTGAAACACTTTGAACCATGTCTTTATCTGCATTTGCTCTGTTGTCCTTTCAAAGCATCAGTCATGTTACTTCATCACAGTGTCGCTGGTCCGGGGCTCAGAGCCGCGGCCGCTGCCATGAGGACTAAGAAGGCCGTTGACCCCGTCATCTGTACCAACGTCTTCCCCACAGGAAAGTGAACAAGCATGTCGTCAGCCTTTAGTGATCCATTGAGAGAAAAGATGGCCAAAGAATACGACCACCTTTACTGCATCATGCTCAGGTTAGCTCTTCCTCCTCAGAGCATTTGAGAAGCCCAGATAAGAGGCGGGCTCCTGACCCTGCTCGCCTTACCAGATCCACAAAGCAATGGAAAGGCTCCAGGGCACCTGGTCGGGTCAACACGCCTGTCCCTATATTCAAGGCCAACGGAGGTCTCTGCACGCTATTCACGACCTTGAAAACCACCACAGGGCGAGGCCGCTCAATGAGCACGACGTCTTTGTTTGGCACTCGGACAGCCGGGTCCGAAGGGGTCGAGGTCGGTTTCATTGCGACCTTTAGAAGCACCAGAGAGCTCCACGTGAAGTTCTGGAAACACGCGGCAGGAAAGAAAAGAAAAGTCTTTGTGTCGTCATGGAAACCGCTACAACGGGATGGCATCGATGGTAGGAATGTGGAGACGCATTGCCAGGTTATTCTCAGGTGAAAAGGCTCAACGATGACATTGCATAACGCCTGCGCTCAATGACAACAATGAGATAGCTTTAAAAGCAGCCAGTGGAATGTACATGGTCACACTCTGGCGGATGTCCATGGGCCACAACACCAAAGAATATGTGTTTGACGAGATGGAAATGTGACTAAATAAATTACAATACATGATGAAAATAGAGGAATTAAGTACTTAAAATAATAAACTTGTGTTTCATTCACAAACCTCTTCAGAGGCACCTGCTCCAGAGGCTATACTGGTGAGCCCAGTCCACACGTAGCCCAGTCCACATGTAGCACTAACACCTCAACCTGCCCAGAGGCTATGACTGCTCCAGAGGTCCACCACACAGCCTCCCAGTCCTTCTCCCTTCCCCAACACACCTGCTCAGGGCTGCTGGTGAGCCCAGTCCACACGTAGCCTCCCAGTAGCACTCCTTCCCACCAACACCTGCTCCAGAGGCTATACTGGTGAGCCCAGTCCACATGTAGCACTCCTTCCCACTAACTCCTGCCACGGCTGAACTGTTGGAGGATCTCTGCAGGGTGACTGCTGTTAGAAACACATCGGCCTTCAGGAGCCGTGTCGTGCTTTCTAGAACGAGACATGAATTCACTTTTTGAGTGCAAATCAAATTATTTTCTTAACACACCAGTTCAGTGATATTTATGCAGGAAAAGGGCGTCCGAGGATCGTTACTGAATATACAGCGAACCGATTACACATCATACTTGTTCATGCGCCTTACTACACTGCCTGTTTAAATACCCACGAGCAGGTCTACACTCCAATTCATCTACGGAGGACACTTTCACAATGCTTGTGAGGAGGACCTTTACAGAATAGCCATGGACATGTTTGTTCTGAATAAAATTGGACAATTTACCACTTGAGCCGTTCAATGCAAAATAAATTGAATGTTGTAGACAGTGGGATGGAATATTATTCGCTGTGCTACAAACTTTAAAGTAAAACTTAGTGAACATACCAGTAACCAAAAACCAGAGATAATAAATCGACATAAATCCCCTGGGGGTCGAGTTCTGACGCGAGCGGTGCCGAGATAACAAAGCCAGCAGTCAGCTGTTCAGGAGCTCCGCCTGAAGACAACCAGCTTCTGGAAGAGCTTTTCAACACGAGCCCGGGTTCACCGGCTGCTGACCAGGGGGCGCTGCCATCATCGGGTAATATGCACATGTAGAGGGAGAGCACCATCTTCTGGAGGGTTGTGGATAGGGCTGCAACAACGAATCGATAAAATCGATTATTAAAATAGTTGGCAACGAATTTCATTATCGATTCGTTGTGTCGCGCGATTATTACGGCGCTCAATAAGTCACGGAGTATAAACAAAGTTGATTTGAGCGCAGAGCGGCGCAGGAGAAACCAGAGCGTAGCGGAGGGAGAGGAGACACTGAACGCTGCGTTGTGAGAGCCAATCAGCGCTGAGCTGCTCCTCTGTTGATGAATCTAATTGGCTGCTGCTGCTCACGTGGCGCTGGATGCGGAAGTCATTCACGTAGTCGGAGACATTCACGGAGCTGTGCGCCTCCGGGTGACGTCATGAACCCAGACATCAGGGCGCTACATGTCACAACGTGTGTGGCATTTCCACAAGAGTATAACGTAGAAAACGTGGTTATTTATTCCGTGGCGGATAGCGGAAAATATTTTTCCACGGAGAAAGGCAACGGAGATAAGCCACGACGCCACTCGCTGTGTGCGCTGCGCGTGCAGACACCATTTGGCGGAGCGGAGCAGCGCGTGCGCTCTGATCGCTCTTTTAATGAAGTATCGATACTAAAGATATGCTAAATCACATCGTTTTTAACGTACGGGTACTTTGTTAGCATCGCTACACCGTGCAGCGTGACAGCAGCAGATGTAGTGGACTAACATTCAAGCTAACCTAACTTCCCAAACGCTGTGGACATCTGAACGCTGATTGGCCGAGACGCAACACGTCCATCAAAGATGTTCTATTGTGAAGAAGAGCACCACTTCACATTTTCTCCGCGTCTCACTGCAATCTCAACGGCAGCGGGCCAGGTGAACAAAATAATAAATCGGAACGGGTCTCTGGTATTGTTTAGGGGGCCACATGGGGACCACTGCTCAGGAGAGGAGAGCTGTCTGTCTGTTTGTGACGGTTCATACACATGACCAATGAACAGGGTTCATCACATGGTGACCAGTGAACAGGTTCATCACCATGCTGACCAGTGGGTCTCCAGGACCTTTCCATGACTTGAAACCAAATGTCCATGATTAAACATTTTGTGAAAACTCTGTCTATACGTGACAAAGTGAGAAGATGAAGTATTTAAACTAACAATGAGAATTCCAAAGCATACCGTATATATACCGTGTAAATAAAAATTTGAATAAAACAAATTTGCATTACTTTTTCAAATATTTCGGGATTTAATTTTTTTTCAATTACTTTTCTAGGCCTGCTAAAATCCATTTAAAAATTCCATGACTTTTCCAGGTTTTCCATGACCGTACGGACCCTGTTTTGAATAAAGGCTTGAAAATTAAGTTTTTTTTATCCGATTAATCGATAAAATAATCAACCGATTAATCGATTATCAAAATAATCGTTAGTTGCAGCCCTAGTTGTGGATTATCGTTTTGTCATGCAAACAGCTGATTCCCTATCATCCAATCAAAACCAGCAGTTTCAAAGCAGCGACACAGATCGTTGCAGCTGTGCGTTATTGTGCGTTTGTTCAACAGCACGAGGCATCCGAGAGTCATGTAGTTTGGTTTCTAGCCGTTGACCCATTTACTACCTATACTACTACATACTTTAAAACCCAGAAACAATCAACAACAGATTATTCTGTGTTGGACGAATAGTATGTGGGTGAGCTTCAACAGCGCCGAGGAGGGGGAGCAAGCACAATGCAGTCTGTGGCGCCCTGCCAGTGTGTGTGTGCGTGTGTGCATGTGTGTGTGTGCGTGTGTGTGTCAAGTGTACATGGTCCCAGCAGCTCTGCGTGGCGGTCGCGGGGTGCCTGCAGCATCTCGCTCCACTCCTTCAGGGCCAACTGGACGCACAGACCGGCTTCTCCAAGGAGCTGGAGAACTCCACCCGACGATGACATCGTTAAAATAAGGTGACGGGGGTCTCTGCTTCAATCGCTGATGTGAACCACAAACAGACAGAAATCTAGGCGTGGTTATGGATTCAGACCTGAACAGATAACGACAAACACATCTCCAGTCGCCTCGACTCGGTAACGCTGCGGCCACAGCTCTCTGTACTCAGTCCCAACTGAGACCACAACGTGGAGCAGTCCAGTTCTGAAGTCTGCTGGTGTGTAACGAGTCCAGATTGAAGACGGTTCTGTATGTTGTTGCCTTTAATTGAAGCAGATTTAAGGATATCAATCAATTTCTGCTTTGTTTTTCGAGACTGCAACTTGTATTCTATTTCTTGCTTTTAGACCGTTTTTAATGTTTTAATGCTTTTATGTGAAGCACTTTGAATTGTCATGTTGTTGAGATGTGCTATGCAAATAAACGTGCCATGGCAAAGCCACTGAATGATGATGAGTCTCTAAAAGCCATCATAAGGCTTCTTCATCATACAAGACACCTTGGGGTCGGGGGTCATCCAGGCTTCACGGAGAGCACCGACAGAGATACCACGGCTGTGTTCCCACGGTCCAAAGGACTCAGCTTAGCTTGAAACTATGACACAATGCTGCGTTTCAGGTTCACTTTCAGTCCTTTATGTTATCGTGGCGTTCAAAGCGTTCAGCTTCCATAGCGCCTCATGTGACTGAAATCAGACTGACCTATGGCAAGCCGTGGTGGAAGTCACCGGTCTACTGCGAGGAGCAAAAGGTGAAACAGCGAAGAAGAGGATAGCCTTTCCTTGGCTCTGTGGCGAGGGCAGCAGAGTGGTCGTCAGCACTCGCCTGACAGACATCACTTCAACCCTGACCATCACCAAGCCTTCATTTAGCCAAAACACTTCTGCAGATGTGGTTTCATCCTCCATCTTGTTCTTTTCCTCTGCAGCACATCTCATACTTTAGACCGACAGTCTTCACTGGCCGCAGACGCCAGGCCGCTCTGTACGATGAGCATCTTCCTGGAGCCAACAACGCCCTAAAGATGCCAGGCTCCTCCCTCCAAGCAAGCTCTGCAGCAACAGGTTCCTCCCCATCGAGAGAAGGCTCTCCATATGTCGCCCGTGTGTTGCATACCTGTACGCCGAGGTAGGCGTTCAGTGTTAAAGCATGTGGTGTACTCACTTGCTACATTAGAATACATGGCATTGTTATCTTCCATTGTTATCTTCCATCTTCCATTGTTATCTTCCACCCGTGCGTGTTATAGACAGATAATCACCTCACATCCCATATGACAGACACATCCTAGCTGATAAGCAGCAAACCAGTCCGATTGGCTCTTGCTCAGCTAACGGCTATCTGGGGAGGAAAGGCCAAGCTCAGAGGACGAGGAGCACCAATGAGACGCTAGCATCACACATGTACCAGCTGAGATCAGCTAGCAACACACATGTACCACCTGAGATCAGCTAGCATCACACAGGTACCACCTGAGATCAGCTAGCATCACACAGGTACCAGCTGAGGTCAGCTAGCATCACACAGGTACCAGCTGAGGTCAGCTAGCATCACACAGGTACCACCTGAGGTCAGCTAGCATCACACAGGTACCACCTGAGGTCAGCTAGCATCACACAGGTACCACCTGAGATCAGCTACCATCACACAGGTACCACCTGAGGTCAGCTAGCATCACAAAGGTACCACCTGAGGTCAGCTAGCATCACACAGGTACCACCTGAGATCAGCTAGCATCACACAGGTACCACCTGAGGTCAGCTAGCATCACACAGGTACCACCTGAGGTCAGCTAGCATCACACAGGTACCACCTGAGGTCAGCTAGCATCACACAGGTACCACCTGAGGTCAGCTAGCATCACACAGGTACCACCTGAGGTCAGCTAGCATCACACAGGTACCACCTGAGATCAGCTAGCATCACATGTACCACCTGAGGTCAGCTAGCATCACACAGGTACCACCTGAGGTCAGCTAGCATCACACAGGTACCAGCTGAGGTCAGCTAGCATCACAGGTACCAGGTGAGGTCAGCTAGCATCACACAGGTACCAGGTGAGATCAGCTAGCATCACACAGGTACCACCTGAGGTCAGCTAGCATCACACAGGTACCACCTGAGGTCAGCTGGCATCACACAGGTACCACCTGAGGTCAGCTAGCATCACACAGGTACCACCTGAGATCAGCTAGCATCACACAGGTACCACCTGAGGTCAGCTAGCATCACATGTACCACCTGAGGTCAGCTAGCATCACACAGGTACCACCTGAGGTCAGCTAGCATCACACAGGTACCAGCTGAGGTCAGCTAGCATCACACAGGTACCACCTGAGATCAGCTAGCATCACACAGGTACCAGGTGAGATCAGCTAGCATCACACAGGTACCACCTGAGGTCAGCTAGCATCACACAGGTACCACCTGAGGTCAGCTAGCATCACACAGGTACCAGCTGAGATCAGCTAGCATCACACAGGTACCACCTGAGATCAGCTAGCATCACACAGGTACCACCTGAGATCAGCTAGCATCACACAGGTACCACCTGAGATCAGCTAGCATCACATGTACCACCTGAGATCAGCTAGCATCACATGTACCAGCTGAGGTCAGCTAGCATCACACAGGTACCAGCTGAGGTCAGCTAGCATCACACATGTACCACCTGAGGTCAGCTAGCATCACACAGGTACCACCTGAGGTCAGCTAGCATCACACAGGTACCACCTGAGGTCAGCTAGCATCACACAGGTACCACCTGAGGTCAGCTAGCATCACACAGGTACCACCTGAGATCAGCTAGCATCACACAGGTACCACCTGAGATCAGCTAGCATCACACAGGTACCACCTGAGACCAGCTAGCATCACACAGGTACCACCTGAGGTCAGCTAGCATCACACAGGTACCAGCTGAGGTCAGCTAGCATCACACAGGTACCAGCTGAGGTCAGCTAGCATCACACAGGTACCAGGTGAGATCAGCTAGCATCACACAGGTATCAGGTGAGATCAGCTAGCATCACACAGGTACCAGGTGAGATCAGCTAGCATCACACAGGTACCACCTGAGGTCAGCTAGCATCACACAGGTACCACCTGAGATCAGCTAGCATCACACAGGTACCAGGTGAGATCAGCTAGCATCACACAGGTACCACCTGAGATCAGCTGGCATCACACAGGTACCACCTGAGGTCAGCTAGCATCACACAGGTACCACCTGAGATCAGCTAGCATCACATGTACCACCTGAGGTCAGCTAGCATCACACAGGTACCACCTGAGGTCAGCTAGCATCACACAGGTACCAGCTGAGGTCAGCTAGCATCACACAGGTACCACCTGAGATCAGCTAGCATCACACAGGTACCAGGTGAGGTCAGCTAGCATCACACAGGTACCACCTGAGATCAGCTAGCATCACACAGGTACCACCTGAGGTCAGCTAGCATCACACAGGTACCAGGTGAGATCAGCTAGCATCACACAGGTACCACCTGAGGTCAGCTAGCATCACACAGGTACCACCTGAGGTCAGCTAGCATCACACAGGTACCAGGTGAGGTCAGCTAGCATCACACAGGTACCAGCTGAGGTCAGCTAGCATCACACAGGTACCAGCTGAGGTCAGCTAGCATCACACAGGTACCACCTGAGGTCAGCTAGCATCACACAGGTACCAGGTGAGGTCAGCTAGCATCACACAGGTACCACCTGAGGTCAGCTAGCATCACACAGGTACCACCTGAGGTCAGCTAGCATCACACAGGTACCACCTGAGGTCAGCTAGCATCACACAGGTACCACCTGAGGTCAGCTAGCATCACACAGGTACCAGCTGAGATCAGCTAGCATCACACAGGTACCACCTGAGATCAGCTAGCATCACACAGGTACCAGGTGAGATCAGCTAGCATCACGCAGGTACCACCTGAGGTCAGCTAGCATCACACAGGTACCAGGTGAGATCAGCTAGCATCACACAGGTACCACCTGAGGTCAGCTAGCATCACACAGGTACCACCTGAGATCAGCTAGCATCACACAGGTACCACCTGAGATCAGCTAGCATCACACAGGTACCACCTGAGGTCAGCTAGCATCACACAGGTACCAGGTGAGATCAGCTAGCATCACACAGGTACCACCTGAGGTCAGCTAGCATCACACAGGTACCACCTGAGGTCAGCTAGCAGCACACAGGTACCACCTGAGGTCAGCTAGCATCACAGGTACCACCTGAGACCAGCTAGCATCACAGGTACCACCTGAGGTCAGCTAGCATCACACAGGTACCACCTGAGGTCAGCTAGCATCACACAGGTACCAGCTGAGGTCAGCTAGCATCACATGTACCACCTGAGGTCAGCTAGCATCACATGTACCACCTGAGGTCAGCTAGCATCACACAGGTACCACCTGAGGTCAGCTAGCATCACACAGGTACCACCTGAGGTCAGCTAGCATCACACAGGTACCACCTGAGGTCAGCTAGCATCACACAGGTACCACCTGAGATCAGCTAGCATCACACAGGTACCACCTGAGGTCAGCTAGCATCACACAGGTACCAGCTGAGATCAGCTAGCATCACACAGGTACCACCTGAGGTCAGCTAGCATCACACAGGTACCACCTGAGATCAGCTAGCATCACACAGGTACCACCTGAGGTCAGCTAGCATCACACAGGTACCACCTGAGGTCAGCTAGCATCACACAGGTACCACCTGAGATCAGCTAGCATCACACAGGTACCACCTGAGGTCAGCTAGCATCACACAGGTACCACCTGAGGTCAGCTAGCATCACACAGGTACCACCTGAGATCAGCTAGCATCACACAGGTACCACCTGAGGTCAGCTAGCATCACACAGGTACCAGCTGAGATCAGCTAGCATCACACAGGTACCACCTGAGGTCAGCTAGCATCACACAGGTACCACCTGAGGTCAGCTAGCATCACACAGGTACCACCTGAGATCAGCTAGCATCACAGGTACCAGCTGAGATCAGCTAGCATCACACAGGTACCACCTGAGGTCAGCTAGCATCACACAGGTACCAGCTGAGATCAGCTAGCATCACACAGGTACCACCTGAGACCAGCTAGCATCACAGGTACCAGCTGAGATCAGCTAGCATCACACAGGTACCACCTGAGATCAGCTAGCATCACACAGGTACCACCTGAGGTCAGCTAGCATCACACAGGTACCAGCTGAGATCAGCTAGCATCACAGGTACCAGCTGAGATCAGCTAGCATCACACAGGTACCACCTGAGGTCAGCTAGCATCACAGGTACCACCTGAGGTCAGCTAGCATCACACAGGTACCAGGTGAGATCAGCTAGCATCACACAGGTACCACCTGAGGTCAGCTAGCATCACAGGTACCACCTGAGGTCAGCTAGCATCACAGGTACCACCTGAGGTCAGCTAGCATCACACAGGTACCACCTGAGACCAGCTAGCATCACAGGTACCAGCTGAGATCAGCTAGCATCACAAGATCAGCTAGCATCACACAGGTACCACCTGAGGTCAGCTAGCATCACACAGGTACCACCTGAGGTCAGCTAGCATCACACAGGTACCACCTGAGGTCAGCTCAGGAGAGCCAATAGTCATCGACCTCCAACACCACCAGAGAGTCGCCGTTTAGGACCACACTCTCACTGAAGAGTATCTTTAACTGGGAATCCGAGAGGAGCCGTTCCTGTGGAGTGCCTCCCTGCACCGTTAGCCGGATGCTAACCGCTAGCATGAGCTACTATTGACTGAACGGTGCAACGTTAGTCTCTCTGCTGGCGCAGGTTCGCGTTAGAACAACATGTGGACCGTAACAAGGTCAAGCTACAGGCTTCGTATAAGAAGGGTACATCAGCCGGGTTGTTATCACGAGGCTCACGCGTAGCATCCTGACGCTAACCTTAGCATCCCCGGCACATCTCTCACCTCTCCTTCATGAAGCGCTTGAGTTTCACGATGGCCTTCTCGTCGATCTTCCGGAGGAAGGTTTTCAATCTCTCTCTCTTGTTTTCAAGCATTCTTCCTCAGCCACTGGTCGCCGGTTGGTGTCGGACGGTCCACGCCAGACTCCAGCGTCCTTGTTTGGATCTGCTCTCTTTTACTCTCTCTCTCTCCTCCTTCTCACTCCATCCACGGCAGATTAGGATAATGAGCTGAAATCGGACCAAGTCAGCCGTCCAATCAAAGCCGCCGCCGGCTTGTGAGAACCGGCATGTCAGACCGCTCCTCCAATCAGAACGGAGGAGTTGGCTTTCACCGACCGCCCATCACCGTATATGGGAGACGTGTCCGTGAAGGGAGGGCCCACAATAGTATTGTGCTCACTTGTCCTTTTAAATAAGGATTTGTATTTTGTATTTTACATTTCACGTGAGAACAAGTTACAAATACATGTTGTGGTTTAAACATAGAGATTGACCTGGCTTAGTCTGGAGAAAGGTGTGGATTTTGAACTGGAAGGGTATGATTTAAATTTCAGTAATCGAGACAACAAAAAGGGAGGGGGGACAGCTTTGTATGTTGATCGAAGACTTAAATATAAGATTATTAACTGCATGACTGCTGCTATTGAGGATGTGTGTGAATGTATTTCTATAGAGATTTTCATGAGGAAAAAGAAAAATCTTATTGTTAGTTGTGTTTACAGAGCCCCCAGCTCCAGTGTAGAGAAGTTCAAGGAAGTGATGGAAGGTATGTTTACAAACACTGAGCAGAAAGTCACTTTCATTTGTGGTGATTACAATATTGATTTATTAAATCCAAATAAACTATTATCGATTGATGAATATACTGCGACAATGTACAGTATGAGCTTATACCCGATCATTACTAAACCCAGGAGAATAACAGCTCAATCAGCAACAATTATAGATAATATATTTACTAATAACATGGAAGATAATTTAATTCGTGGGTTACTTATCAATTATATAAGTGACCACCTACCAGTGTTTGTTATCTATGATTGTGAACATAAAATGATGAAGGATGAAAGTATAACAAGACAGAGGAGAGTAAGAACAGAAGTTACCCGTGATGCATTTAGAAGGGAATTTCTGGGACAAGACTGGAGAACCGTTTATGAAGCAGTGGATGTAAACTCTGCTTATGACTCTTTCTTGGATATTTTTTTATCAATATATGATAGAAGCTGTCCAATGCGACAAAGCAATAAGAAAATCAATAGCTCTGATAAACCATGGATCACAAAGGGCTTGTTGAATGCCTGTAAAAAAACAAACACCTTGTACAACAAATTTATAAAAGATAGAACTCGAGAAAAAGAAATGAAATATAAAAGATATACAAATAAATTAACTGATATTATAAGAAAATGTAAGAAGGATTACTACAATTTAATGTTGGAAAAGAATAAAAATAATATCAGGGGCACATGGAACATACTAAACTCAGTCATTAGGAAGAAAAAAATAATAGCTCCAGCTTTTCTAATTATTTTATAGATAATTATAGGACAATCACTGACAAGAAGGAGGTGGTGGAGAGCTTCAACAACTTCTTTGTGAATGTGGGGCCCAAACTGGCAAATGAAATAAACCCTCCACAAGGAGGAGGTGCTGAAATATTCTATGGAGAACGAAATCCAGATACTATCTATTTGAGAGGTACAGATAAAAATTAAATTATTAACGTTGTTCAGAAGTTTAAGAACAAAACTTCTCTGGATTGGAATGGTATTGACATGACTTTAATAAAACAAGTAATTGACACTATAGTGGACCCTCTAACTTTCATCTGTAATCTATCGTTTGACTTGGGATGCTTTCCCAGCAATATGAAAACTGCTAAAGTGATCCCAGTACACAAAGCTGGAGAAAAACACCTATTTACTAACTACAGGCCAGTTTCACTGCTCTCCCAGTTCTCTAAAATTCTCGAAAAGCTCTTTGTTGTGCGGTTGGACAGCTTCATTGACAAATATGAGTTGCTTATGGACAGACACTATGGTTTTAGAACGAATAGATCAACTGCAATGGCTTTAATGGATTTAGTCGAAGAATTAACAAGTAACAGTGATAACAAAAAATATTCAGTAGGTGTTTTTGTCGATCTAATGAAAACGTTTGACACAATTGATCATGGTATTTTAATACATAAACTGGAAAGGTATGGGATTAGAGAGGTAGGGCTAAATTGGTTAAAAAGTTACATTGAAAACAGAAAACAGTTTGTTCAGATGGGAGTAACTAGGTCACCTCTCTTAGATATTATATGTGGTGTTCCGCAGGGGTCAATTCTTGGACCGAAATTATTTATACTGTACATCAATGACATCTGCAATGTTTCTAAAATATTGAATTATGTTATTTTTGCTGATGACACTAATGTATTCTGTGCTGGGGAGAACCTTCAGCAGCTGTTGGAGGTTGTCACGGCAGAATTGAGTAAGCTAAAGTTGTGGTTCGATGTCAATAAATTATCAGTAAACATAAAAAAAACACAATTTATGGTTTTTGGTAATAAAAATATACATCCGAATACTCCGGTAGAATTAATGTTGGATAGTGTTATGCTGGAAAGAGTTTTCGAGAATATGTTTTTAGGCGTGATAATCGACCACAACTTTAGCTGGAAACAACATGTCAAGTATGTAAGGTCCAAGTTAGCACGAACTGTAGGGATATTATGCAAAACACGGCACATACTGAACTATAAATCATTGCAGACATTATATTACACTCTCATTCTACCATACATGACCTATTGTGTTGAAGTGTGGGGGAACACCTACAAAAGCACCCAACAGCCATGATGCATCATGCAAAAGAGAGCAGTGAGAATAGTAAATAATGTAGGATATCTTGAGCACACCAATTCACTGTTCTTAAAATCACATACACTGAAACTTAGGGATATAGTAGAGTTCAAAACAGCACAAATTCTGTACAAAGCTAAACATAATTCACTTTCTGGAAATATTCAAAAGATTTTTAGAGATAGAGAAGGAGAGTATGAGCTCAGAGGGAGATGGAATTTCAAACAGCCAATTGTTCATTCAACTCTAAAAAGCATGTGCGCATCTGTCTGTGGGGTGAAACAGTGGAATAGTTTAACTGATGACATCAAGGAAAGTAAGAATCTGGTGATATTCAACAAAAAAATTAAAGACATGACTTTGGACAAGTACAGACGTATCAGCATTGATGACGCATCATAAGTAACGGGTAATGGGGACAAGCTTTTTTGTTTTGGTTTTGTTGATTGTTTTATGTATATGTATGTGTGTGTATATATGTTTATATGGGTGTGTGAATTTGTATGCATGTGGATATGTTTATATGTTTATGTATATATATATATATATATAGGTATATGTATATGGTTCTCTAAAATAAGTATTTTCATGAAAGCATAGGTTAGGGCACTTATAAGCTTGATAGCTTCAGCCTTGACCCTTTCGGTCGGCCACTTTCTTCTTTTTGTTGAAATTTTGATTTTTGTATCGTATTGCTGATCGAAATAAACTAAACTAAACTAAACTAAAATATTTACCACATGACACTCTGCTTTTTGTCAATATTAGTAATGACAGCAGAACATAACACACGTTCAGTTGATGACGGTATCGGCCGACTGCTATGTCACACTGCTATAACTACACTCAGGCCTTTGAACCGTGATATATGTATTATACTACAGAACAAGTCCTGAGCACTGCAACAGCTGGCAGCCCCCTAAAGTTAGAAAGGAGAATAACTCTCATGAATCATAATGAGCAAAACCAACGAGGCTCACCCAGGCTCTTGGGGAGCCGAGGCCAGTGACTCGGAAGCCCAGTCAAAAGCTCAGGTGATGCTTTTATTTTAATGTCTCATGACAGCTCATGACAACCGCCCTCTAATAACCGAGTCACAAGCCTTTTGAACAAGCAGCTAAATCATCAGCTCAGTCACATTTAGTCACACTGGTTGTTGTTACTTGTTACGACCTTATGTGTTTGTGAAATGTTATGTTAGAAAAATGACCTAATAACCACAAAAGTGTTTTATTTAGACATGTTTTTATATCCTAAGATGGTTTGTGCTTCCTGTTACTGAAAGTGTCCTTGAGCAAGGTGTGTGAGGGTTTTCTGTGGCTGACCCTGAACCTTGACCTCTGAAATATCAAATACAGAACACAGATCGTTGCTGACGAAGAAGGATATCCTTGACATTCAGTTGAAGTTTACACGTTTCTATATTGGCCAACAACATTTTAGAATTTTGGCTGTGAAGTTCTTCCACTGTGTCAGGAAGATGTTAACGGCAATGTTTCAGGAATTAAATTCTTAGGGAGATGGTCTTTATTAGTCCATTTCAAGAATTGTCTCAGCATTTGTGGGTAAGTCACTGATACGTCACCTTATTGAAACACTCTGATTCCAACGGAGCTCTTCACGACGGTATCGATGGAGATAACCGATCATTACCAGGCAGCTGATCTTATTACTGAAAGACCTTCTCTCTGCTCCGGCAGCTCAGGCACTGCCACGCCACCAGGAACAGAAACGGCTGTGTGTTATTTGCCACATCACACAGCAACCACAGCACCACCCTCTCATGCCTCCACCCGTCAGCCGGTCTTCCCTCTGTCTCCCTGACAGGAAAGAGAGCCGATAGACGAGGAAATCACGCTCCACAAGGAAGTCTGTGACGCAGTAAGGCTGTGTGATGCAGCGTGGGCAACCACAGGCTCTTCTGTGTTGATTCACCAGGGAGACGGCTGGACCAGGACTACGCAAGGACCAGGACTCTACGCAAGGACCAGGACTCTAGGCAAGGACCAGGACTCTATGCAAGGACCAGGACTCTACGCAAGGACCAGGACTCTAGGCAAGGACCAGGACTCTGTTGGAGTTGGACAGCGACACACCACCTGGACGGTACTCACTGGGAAAAACAGCAGTAGACTTTTACGTTACAGGACTCTATGCAAGGACCAGGACTCTACGCAAGGACCAGGACTCTAGGCAAGGACCAGGACTCTAGGCAAGGACCAGGACTCTACACAAGGACCAGGACTCTAGGCAAGGACCAGGACTCTACGCAAGGACCAGGACTCTAGGCAAGGACCAGGACTCTAGGCAAGGACCAGGACTCTAGGCAAGGACCAGGACTCTAAGGACCAGGACTCTCACGCAAGGACCAGGACTCTCACGCAAGGACCAGGACTCTGCAAGGACCAGGACTCTACGCAAGGACCAGGACTCTACGCAAGGACCAGGACTCTAGGCAAGGACCAGGACTCTACGCAAGGACCAGGACTCTACGCAAGGACCAGGACTCTAGGCAAGGACCAGGACTCTACGCAAGGACCAGGACTCTAGGCAAGGACCAGGACTCTAGGCAAGGACCAGGACTCTACGCAAGGACCAGGACTCTAGGCAAGGACCAGGACTCTAGGCAAGGACCAGGACTCTAGGCAAGGACCAGGACTCTACGCAAGGACCAGGACTCTAGGCAAGGACCAGGACTCTAGGCAAGGACCAGGACTACGCAAGGACCAGGACTCTAGGCAAGGACCAGGACTCTACGCAAAGACCAGGACTCTAGGCAAGGACCAGGACTCTACGCAAGGACCAGGACTCTAGGCAAGGACCAGGACTCTACGCAAGGACCAGGACTCTAGGCAAGGACCAGGACTCTAGGCAAGGACCAGGACTCTACGCAAGGACCAGGACTCTAGGCAAGGACCAGGACTCTAGGCAAGGACCAGGACTACGCAAGGACCAGGACTCTAGGCAAGGACCAGGACTCTACGCAAAGACCAGGACTCTAGGCAAGGACCAGGACTCTAGGCAAGGACCAGGACTCTACGCAAGGACCAGGACTACGTAAGGACCAGGACTACGTAAGGACCAGGACTCTAAGCAAGGACCAGGACTCTACACAAGGACCAGGACTCTAGGCAAGGACCAGGACTACGTAAGGACCAGGACTCTAGGCAAGGACCAGGACTCTAGGCAAGGACCAGGACTCTACACAAAGACCAGGACTCTACGCAAGGACCAGGACTCGACGCAAGGAACAGGACTCTAGGCAAGGACCAGGACTCTACGCAAAGACCAGGACTCTACGCAAAGACCAGGACTCTAGGCAAGGACCAGGACTCTATGCAAGGACCAGGACTCTAGGCAAAGACCAGGACTCTACGCAAAGACCAGGACCAGGACTCTAGGCAAGGACCAGGACTCTACGCAAGGACCAGGACTCTACGCAAGGATCAGGACTCTAGGCAAGGACCAGGACTCTAGACAAGGACCAGGACTACGCAAGGACTAGGACTCTAGGC
Organism: Pseudoliparis swirei; assembly: GCF_029220125.1. Classification (NCBI taxonomy): domain Eukaryota; kingdom Metazoa; phylum Chordata; class Actinopteri; order Perciformes; family Liparidae; genus Pseudoliparis; species Pseudoliparis swirei. The sequence continues at coordinate 217,455 of NC_079392.1, read as the reverse complement.
AAGGACCAGGACTCTACGCAAAGACCAGGACTCTAGGCAAGGACCAGGACTCTAGGCAAGCACCAGGACTCTAGGCAAGGACCAGGACTCTACGCAAGGACCAGGACTCTAGGCAAGGACCAGGACTCTAGGCAAGGACCAGGACTCTACACAAGGACCAGGACTCTAGGCAAGGACCAGGACTCTAGGCAAGGACCAGGACTCTAGGCAAGGACCAGGACTCTAAGCAAGGACCAGGACTCTACACAAGGACCAGGACTACGCAAGGACCAGGACTCTAGGCAAGGACCAGGACTCTACGCAAGGACCAGGACTCTAGGCAAGGACCAGGACTCTAGGCAATTACCAGGACTCTACACAAGGACCAGGACTCTAGGCAAGGACCAGGACTCTACGCAAGGACCAGGACTCTAAGCAAGGACCAGGACTCTACGCAAGGACCAGGACTACGCAAGGACCAGGACTCTAGGCAAGGACCAGGACTCTACGCAAAGACCAGGACTCTAGGCAAGGACCAGGACTCTACGCAAGGACCAGGACTCTAGGCAAGGACCAGGACTCTACGCAAGGACCAGGACTCTATGCAAGGACCAGGACTACGTAAGGACCAGGACTCTAAGCAAGGACCAGGACTCTACACAAGGACCAGGACTCTAGGCAAGGACCAGGACTCTAGGCAAGGACCAGGACTCTACGCAAGGACCAGGACTACGTAAGGACCAGGACTCTAGGCAAGGACCAGGACTCTAGGCAAGGACCAGGACTCTAGGCAAGGATCAGGACTCTACACAAAGACCAGGACTCTACGCAAGGACCAGGACTCGACGCAAGGACCAGGACTCTAGGCAAAGACCAGGACTCTATGCAAAGACCAGGACTCTACGCAAAGACCAGGACTCTAGGCAAGGACCAGGACTCTACGCAAGGACCAGGACTCTAGGCAAGGACCAGGACTCTACGCAAGGACCAGGACTCTAGGCAAGGACCAGGACTCTACGCAAGGACCAGGACTCTACGCAAGGACCAGGACTCTAGGCAAGGACCAGGACTACGCAAGGACCAGGACTCTAGGCAAGGACCAGGACTCTACGCAAAGACCAGGACTCTAGGCAAGGACCAGGACTCTAGGCAAGGACCAGGACTCTACACAAGGACCAGGACTCTAGGCAAGGACCAGGACTCTAGGCAAGGACCAGGACTCGAGGCAAGGACCAGGACTACGCAAGGACCAGGACTCTAGGCAAGGACCAGGAATCTAGGCAAGGACCAGGACTCTAGGCAAGGACCAGGACTACGCAAGGACCAGGACTCTAGGCAAGGACCAGGACTCTAGGCAAGGACCAGGACTCTACGCAAGGACCAGGACTCTAGGCAAGGACCAGGACTCTAGGCAAGGACCAGGACTCTAGGCAAGGACCAGGACTCTACGCAAGGACCAGGACTCTAGGCAAGGACCAGGACTCTAGGCAAGGACCAGGACTCTACGCAAGGACCAGGACTACGTAAGGACCAGGACTCTAGGCAAGGACCAGGACTACGCAAGGACCAGGACTCTAAGCAAGGACCAGGACACTACGCAAGGACCAGGACTACGTAAGGACCAGGACTCTAAGCAAGGACCAGGACTCTACACAAGGACCAGGACTCTAGGCAAGGACCAGGACTCTAGGCAAGGACCAGGACTCTAAGCAAGGACCAGGACTCTACGCAAGGACCAGGACTCTAGGCAAGGACCAGGACTCTACGCAAGGACCAGGACTCTAAGCAAGGACCAGGTCTCTACGCAAGGACCAGGACTACGTAAGGACCAGGACTCTAAGCAAGGACCAGGACTCTACACAAGGACCAGGACTCTAGGCAAGGACCAGGACTCTACGCAAGGACCAGGACTACGTAAGGACCAGGACTCTAGGCAAGGACCAGGACTCTACGCAAGGACCAGGACTCTACGCAAGGACCAGGACTCTACGCAAGGACCAGGACTCTAGGCAAGGACCAGGACTACGCAAGGACCAGGACTCTAGGCAAGGACCAGGACTCTACGCAAGGACCAGGACTACGCAAGGACCAGGACTCTAGGCAAGGACCAGGACTCTACACAAGGACCAGGACTCTAGGCAAGGACCAGGACTCTACGCAAGGACCAGGACTCTAGGCAAGGACCAGGACTCTACACAAGGACCAGGACTCTAGGCAAGGACCAGGACTCTACGCAAGGACCAGGACTCTAGGCAAGGACCAGGACTCTACACAAGGACCAGGACTCTAGGCAAGGACCAGGACTCTACACAAGGACCAGGACTCTAGGCAAGGACCAGGACTCTAAACAAGGACCAGGACTCTAGGCAAGGACCAGGACTCTAGGCAAGGACCAGGACTCTACACAAGGACCAGGACTCTAGGCAAGGACCAGGACTCTAGGCAAGGACCAGGACTCTAGGCAAGGACCAGGACTCTACGCAAGGACCAGGACTCTAGGCAAGGACCAGGACTCACATGTGTGAGTAGTTTGAGGTCTTTGTAACACAGGGTCATGACCTTGAGGCCCTGTTTCCTGAGTGAAGACCCTGTGAGAGGTCGGGTTAACTCTCGGCTGTCACTGAATTAAACGTCAACTCTTCCCAGAACGAATAAGAAAATAGAAAAAATAAAAGATGTTTAATCGTCTCTTCTTTTTGTCCGATAAGACAACACATGTTCCGAATATCAATACTCTGAGTCATGGGTCCTGCATCAGTCACCCTATGTGGTCAATGTTTGGAGACGGCGTGCCGTCTGCTCTCAGCCAATGAGCTGACAGAAGACGTCACTTTGACTTCTGCAGTGATCGGTGCAGCTCCCATTGACGGGCTCTGGGTTGCTTCTGTACTTCTCTGTAAGACATAACCAAATGCAGAGTAAGGCTGGAATCTTACACTTTTCATTATTTCGGCATCTTAATATAATAGATGTATTATCCCTATAATTTAGTAACACAACATTAGCAAACAAACGATGGCCTTAAATGGAGGTCCACTCCTGTTCAGCAAATATGATGATAGCTGAGTTCCAACTAAATATTTGTACTCGTGCTGCCTGCCACACATCGGGACACCAGTCTGCTATCTCTGACGGGACATCTGTTTGCTTTGGAAAATAAAGATTGAGGTTGCCATGTATGTCTCTGCAAGAAGAGAAAGTGAGATGTCCTTTGCTGAGAGGGTAATCTTTTGCAAAAATAATGTTTAGTCGCTGAGAGCCTTATTATCAGCTGCTGGTGTAAACACTGGCCTTGGGAGGCTGGCAACACCTTGGCCTGGAAAGCCAGGACGGTGACGCACACACAGCTGCAGCCACACGGCACAGGTGTGTCGAACTGCTGATGAAGCAGTTCCAGCTCAGCACAGGCTGGACCTCTACTGGACAAGGATGGTTTGCACATTTGTGTTCTTGATTTTCTTGTTTGAGCAGATACTTATCAGATGACCAAACAAATCCAAATATATGTCAGAATACATCATTTTAAATGTCTGAGAGAAATCAGCAGATGAAAGCATGTATTAAAAACAGTAAATGGAATCCCAAATCCCGGAGAAAAATTCCCAGCTGGCCTTTTAAAATGTGACTTTGTGGAAAGTCCACAAAGATAGATATCTGTTTGTGTCCTGTGTATTGCTCATGAGTAGCGATCACATGGCTCAACGTGTGACCAATCACAAATCAAATTGATGGGGCCAACAGACCATCATAGCGGATCAAAATTAGATTTAGGTGAACATGGCTTCTCATTGTTTGGGTTATCCATTGTTGAGATATGTACTCAGATGTATATGTATATGTAATGTGATACTGTACTGTGGTATGTATATATGGTTACACCACAGGGTGGCGCTAGGGCTCAGGCTATAAAGGCTAATGTGTCACATGTTATTTGTTCAGTAGAAGTAGCTCTGACCGTGAGACTGATGTGTCTGAAGCTTGCTAAATAAATACGCCGACAACGGCTAAAGATAAATCCATCATTTATTCTTTCCTCCGAATGCAACGGTAGCTGCTGCAACAGTGCTCCACAACTCAACAGGTTATGGGCCCAGGAGTCGTTCGGAAGAAAAGTTTAACAGTTAGAAAGTCCACCGCGTGCTAACGGGCAGCTAGCTAAGAAGAAGCAAGCTCGCATGATGGAACAACGAGGGAGGAGCAGGTTGCCTCGACCGACATTCGACGGAGCGAAACCAAGTATGAGATTTGGGAAACCAGCTGGGAACGCTGGGATATCTCCATTTGAATGGACTAAAGGACACTATTCTGAGAGAACCGACGTCAGAACAAGAGCGAGCAGCAGATGCAGGTAAAATGCTGACGACACGCAGAGCTAATTTTACTGTTGGACGACAAAAGCCTCTCGTTAGTAATGAGGATGCGCCCGATGATGGAAGAAAAACTCTGAAAATATTGAGAGAGTATTATGCAGGAAGGAAAGCCCGTATAATCAACTTGTACACCACGTTGACATCGCTTCAGAAGGCAAGCCATGAGAGTATAATGGACTATATCATCAGAGCAGAAACCGCCATCACAGCGCTGAGGAACGGGTGAAACGTTAGGAGACGGATTGCTAGTGGCTATGGTTTTAAAAGGACTGCCTGAGAGTTTTAAGCCATTTGCAATACATGGGCGCATACGGACGATAACATCACGTTTGCAGAATTCAAGACTAAACTACGAAGTTTTGAAGAAACGGAGAAGTTAAACGTAGCTGAGTCGGCGACAGTGTGATGAAGACTCAAGGGAAGAGGCGGTCCGCCAAAGCGGTCGCCCGTGACTGGAACAAAGAAGACACAGAAATGTCATGTTTCAAGTGTGGCATCAAAGGCCACAGGCGAGAGCGTGTCGACAGAAGACATGGTGTAGTTTTGCAAAAGCGACACACACAAAGATGCCAATGTAGGCGTAAGGACAAACAAGATGGTGTGAGTAAAGTCTCAGAAGATGCCCCGAGGACTACGCTCACGGTGAGAGGAGGAACCAGAACCCAGCGGCAGCCGGCGTGCAGTATCCAGGAGAAGGGTCTGATGGTGGACACAGGAGCTACCTCATGTCATCACTGACATAACCTGGTTCAAAAGTTTCGACAGCGTTCAAGCAAGAAACGCACATTGTCGAGCTGGCAGCGGCACCCGATGCAGCGGAATTGCTCAGCGGAGGGGAATGCTGAGGTTTCCCTCATCGACAGCAACGGACAGCGGGCTGAGAGATGCTTTGTTTGTACCGTCATATCCCCAGAGCATCTTCTCGGTGAAGGCAGCTACCACGAGTGGAGCTACGATTGTCTTCAAAGAAGATAAAGATGTCCTGATAACCAGAGGCGGTACCAGGTTTAACATTCATGTGTATGGAAAGCTGTATTATTTGCATACTGAATGTGAATCTAATGATAAGTGTAATGCCTGTCACGACATACAGACATGGCATGAAATATTAGGCCATTGTAACTATGACGATGTTGCGAAGTTGCAAAATGTTGTTGTAGGTATGCAGATCAAAGGTAAAACAGGTAGGCCCGAACAAGAGTGTGAGGTGTGTATTCAGGAAAGTTTGCCCAAACCAGAAATAGGGACCCTGATACCAGAGCAAAGGCTCCCTTACAGATGGTACACACAGACCTTGCAGGTCCTGTATCCACTGAGTCGAGTGAAGGTTACAAATATGTGCAATCATTTACTGATGATTACTCAAGCGCAGTGTTTGTTTATTTTCTAAAGAAGAAAAGTGACACAACACAGGCTACGGAAAAGTTCCTAGCAGATGTATCCCTTATGGGAAGGTGAGGTGCATCAGATCCGACAACGGAACAGAGTTTACATGCAGTGATTTCCAAGCAGTGTTGAGGAAAAATAATATCAGACATGAAACGTCAGCTCCTTATTCCCACACCAGAACGGAACAGCAGAGAGGGGTTGGCGTACTCTTTTGAGATGGGTAGGTGCATGATAGCTGAAAGTGCATTAAACAAGCAGCTATGGCCCTACGCTGTACAAACAGCAGCAATGGTGGAACAGATGTTTTAACAAACGTACAGGGCAGACTCCTTATGAGCTGCTAACCAACAAAAAGCCCAATGTATCCAAAATGCAAAATTTGGGTCTGTATGTTACACATACAAACAGAGCAAAGGAAGCTTGATTCCAGATGTGAGAAGGGCATTTTGTAGGTCACGACAAGAACAGCCCAGCGTATTTGGTGTATCATCCAGATACAAACAAAGTACAAAAACACAGACTAGTAAAGTTTGTGAGGCAGTCAACTGTGGAAAAACAAACACAGACAGGTGAGCCAGATCCAAGCGATAGCTATGATGACACTGTGAGACCCAGGACTACTGAAACCACGCAGGCGGTGAGTAGGAAAACTGAAAATAGTGATAGTCCAGGTACAGAAACGAGGTCTAGTGACCATAATCAAACGCAACAGAGTGTGACAAGTGGCGAACCAGAGAGTAAAAGGTATCCATCTAGAGAAAGAAGGAAGCCGAGTCATTTAGATGAGTTCATAACTGAAAACGGTGTCAGTGATGCGCTTCATATCACAGTAGACTACTGCTGTAGAGCGGTGTGTGGCATTCCACAGACATTTGCGGAGGCAATGGGGTCAGCTAACTCAAAACAATGGACAAAAGCCATGGATGAGGAAATCCAGTCCTTAAACGAGAACAAGACCTTTACCCGACATCACTGCCAATAGGCAAGGAGACAGTGGGGGTAGATGGGTTTACGCCATCAAGACTGATGCAGATGGGAGACAAATACAAAGCAAGGTTTGTGGCCAAGGGTTACAGACAGAGAAAGGAATAGACTATGGGGAGCGTTTTCACCCACGGCAGACATGACGAGTGTAAGGGTGGTGCTACAAAAAGCTGCACAGGAGAATTTACTCCTACACCAAATGGACGTGAAAACTGCACACGCTTGCACGCCCCATAGATTATGAGATCTACATCAATCCACCAGAGGGTTATGAAGAAAAAGAGGGTATAGTTTATAAGCTAGAAACTTTCGCTACGGTCTTAAACAGTCCGGCGAAATTGGAATAGGGTTTTGCACAATTGCCTTACTGAGGATGGATTCACACAAAACCAGCCGACCACTGTGTTTATGCCAAAGAGTCAAAAGATGGAAAGGTGATCATAATCATATGGGTCGATGACTTGATCATTGCAGCAAGCAATGAAGAGAGACTGAAAGAGGTGAAAGAAATGCTCATGAAAAGTTTAAAATGAAAGATTTAGGCAAACTCAAAACATTTCTGGGTATTGATTTCAGTCAATCAGATGGATGTGTAAACATGTCACAGGAAAGGTACACTAACAAGATACTACAGCGTTTTAATATGCAAGATTGTAGGACCAGAGAAACACCCTGTGAGCAGAAGCTAGAGTATACTGATGATGCAGTAAAGATGGAAGATGTCAGGATGTACAGGGAGGCTGTGGGTAGTCTTATATACCTCACTACTTGTACCAGACCAGATTTGAGTTTTGTAGTGAGCAGATTATCACAGTACTTTGCAGAGCCTACAGAGGAGCAGTGGGTCACAGTGAAGCACGTGCTAAGGTATCTCAAAGGCACTGCAGAGAAAGGGTTAAACTTTAGGAGAAATGACAGTGAGGAGCTAGGAATACTAGCCTACAGTGATGCTGACTGGGCGGCTGATACCAGTGACAGACGCAGTACCACAGGATACTGTGTCAGTCTTAGTCAGAACAGCTCTCTAGTCTCGTGGAAGACTAGAAAACAACCCACAGTTGCGCTGTCCACCTGCGACCTGCGAGGCAGAATACATGGCACTGGCTTCAACCATACAGGAATGTCTATACCTGGAGCAATTATTAGGGGTATAGATAACTACAAGTACACACAAACTATTGTACATGAGGACAATCAGGAACAATAGCTCTTGCCAAAACCCTGTAAACAGACAGAGGTGTAAACACATTGACATAAAGTACCACTTTATCAGGTCAACTGTGATGGAGGAAGGGTGATTTTGATGTATTGTTCTACCGATAACATGATTGCTGATGTGATGACCAAACCTGTAAGTAAGTTGAAACTGAAGAGGTTTGCAAGTGCTCTTTTGGAGAGTGATATGTGTATGACAGAGGTTCACATTCATTCTGTTTTGTGTGTTTCTTTTGCTTGAAGTATAGCAACCTGAGTTCAAGTGGGGGTGTTGAGATATGTACTCAGATGTATATGTATATGTAATGTGATACTGTACTGTGGTATGTATATATGGTTACACCACAGGGTGGCGCTAGGGCTCAGGCTATAAAGGCTAATGTGTCACATGTTATTTGTTCAGTAGAAGTAGCTCTGACCGTGAGACTGATGTGTCTGAAGCTTGCTAAATAAATACGCCGACAAATACAACGGCTAAAGATAAATCCATCATTTATTCTTTCCTCCGAATGCAACGGTAGCTGCTGCAACAGTGCTCCACAACTCAACATCCATGATTCAAAAGAGATAGTTGCTAAAGCATCTGTCGTCGTCTGGAGTCCCCTGAACAAGCCGTTTGAGTAATGTTTGAATCCATCCGTCTCAGATTCAAGTTATAAAGCAAATGTGTGTCTCATACTACATTATACAGTACTTAAATACTGATACTATTATTTGTTGATTGTATATTGAGCATTTTTTTTTCGTGTCAAGATACTCCATTGGTTCTCCGATTTTAAGACCAAGATATATTGTGTTATTTATTCTGATTTCACGGGCTGTCCTGTCATGTGTCAAGTGAGTATCAAATGCCTCCGTGAATGAAACATCAGCTTAGCGTCTGTAACGGTCCTCTTTTGTATCTGAGTGTCCGTGGGGTCAAAGAGGTCAGTGCATCGCCAAGGATTCACCACAGCAACAGCCAACTCCATTCAACCAGGCCAGCGAAGGAGGAAGCGCCTTTCTCCAGATCCAATGAGATCATCTTACCCCGATGGGACATTGTCTGGGATCTCCAAGCGGCCCACGTTGGAAATCATTTTCTGATTTGCTGGTCAACTCCACCCTTCAGAGGGGCGTTCACGTCGTGTGTGTCTGGTGCCCAGACGGATGTGGCAGATGAGAGTCTGGACTGTGTCCCGTGTAGAAAGGAAGCTTTACCTGATGCGTCGGTCTGTTCTCTCTGTGGCGTTGCCAGAAGCTGAGGTGTAACACACACAATGCTCATCTCAAAGGGTGTTGGGTTTCTGGCCTCTTGCAGCTCCTCTTACCAAGCTCCTCTCATCACTAATTCATCTGCGCTCCTCACCCCAAAGCTCTGGGCGGCTATTTGGTCGAGTGGTTGGGCGGCCAAGCGGGATGAGGATAGAGTTTCTCTCTTCTCCAGAGCAGTGCACCACCAGGGCTCCCAGAGGAGGACCATACCGAAGCTGGGGCCCGATGCAGAACGGGGAGGCTATGAGCCCGCTGGACTCGAGGGCGGCCGGGGCCGAGGCCCAGGACCAGGGCCAGAATCATGGTTGTCTGGAGCCCACAGCACCTCCGCTTCCTCCTCCTCCCTCACCACCACCACCAGGGCCACCAGAATACCCGAGGCCTCGGCTCATCTTCCACACCCAGCTGGCGCATGGGAGTCCGACAGGTCGCATTCATGGATTCACAAACGTCAAGGAGCTGTACACCAAGATCGCAGAAGTGTTCAACATTTCCCCCTCAGAGGTACATCCTCCTCTTTTTTTAAGTATTGTTATTTCTCTCTTGCATTTCTGGTCGGTAGGCCAGCTGCGAAGAGGAAGAGGCTATTGCCCACGATGCCTCATCTGACGGGCCTGAGCCTCGATCAGGATCAATAATGGAATCCAATACATAATAATATGTGGTCAGTAAACACTGTAAACAAGAGCACAACAAAACCAGGTGGTGACAGTTTAGCTTTGAAAGTTATTCAAACAACAAAACAGGGTCAATGATAATGCGTGCTTAGTTACATTGATCCAAAGATCCTCAACATGTAAAGCTATTGTTAACATACTATTACTGTACCTAAAAAACAGGTTTTGTTTTTAATGTTGTGTCACCCAAGCCCAATCAAAGAGGAACACACTGATGACATCACAAGGATTATTTGATCATATTTGACAAGCTGCTCCTGAGCCACATGAGAAATAAGAAAAACAGCAGTTGTCACGGTCCACATGACTCCGGGCTCGCCAAGTTCCCATCTAGACAACTTGAAGAAGTACCAAGGCACTTATCTGATACGCTTTGAGTGTAGCTGTAACAAGTGCGTGAGCAGTTTAAGAGACATTACACTGGATACATAGTGCTCAGTAACAGCAGGGAGCTGCTCACAATGCAGAGTCACGGGAAAGCAGCCCGCCGCTCAACACAAAGGCCACCAGCGCCAGCGAGAGACGGCAGAGCCCGACTCACCGCGGCCGGCTTGAGTTTCAGGGCTCATCCACGTGTCCACAGCAGGTGAAGTAGAAGGATCAGAGGTGTAGCTGGAAACTGATAGTGGAGGAAAGACTGCAGAGGGCTTCAATGGCAAGTCATCAATTTGAGGTGTTGAGCATGTTTTGTTTGTAGAAAATTGTTTCCTGTAAAATACGGTGGTTGTTTGTGTAGTTTGATATTCTAGGACAAGGATAACCTGTTCATTCAGCCATGAGCTGCTCTTTTCTCCATTCTGGTAACAGAGCAATAAAGATTCAACACGGGCCTTATCTCACACTTATCAGTCGTGAAGGCCGACATGAAGGCTGGAGATGAAGGATAGAGACCCATGTTCACAGGAGCTAACCTTGATGGTCGTATCGACTGCCAGATATCAGACGCTTTTCTTGTGTTGTATAAGATTACATTCCTAAATGCAACATTAAACCACATTAAAGTACAAATACACATCTCAATTGTCACTCTCATTCATCTTTTGATGATATTGTTGTAAACGTCTTGATGAGTGGACAGAAGAATCATTTGACCCCCGGTCCCAGCCTATCGCATGCTGTCCCTGTCAGAACTGAATCAGTGTTTGTCTTCTTCGATATGTTCAGATGACGGTTCAATAGATCACGAATAGTAAACAAAGCACAACTAGTCCAACGTTCTCCTGAAAACCTTCCAGACCGTACGTTTCTTTGTCACTTTTGAAGAACACTTTATATCTAATGCAAGAAACTAGAATGATGAATGAAGACACACCTTTCCTTATCTTGGATGCTTTGTCATTTAAGCCATCTCAAAAGTCTTTCAACAACAGTTGAATGTTTTTTATCCGGCACGATTTAAATCAAAGTCGATTTAGCTGCATGGACATCAACAAGCCCTTGAACTGGAGTGAAGAAACACGCCCTCCTCTGGGAAATAACAGCAATTAGCTGCGATAGTGAGAAGTCGAGGCGTTCCCTTGACCTCCTGTGGAGTGAGCAGCGTAACCTTCCAGGACAGCTGGAGGCCAGAGGCGACCTTGGACTGCAGTCCTACTGATCCACTGAAGAGAAATACAAGGAGCAATATGTCACAGGAACAGAGATAAGAGCTCACTCAGGTTATCTTCAATTTCCGTTATGGATTATAAAGTCAAACTTAAACTTTAACCTCAGGTGTCAGAATAATAAACAAATACAATTTGCAAACACTAATTAATTTCAACAACAAAGACCACTATAGTTCTAAACTTTGAACACTATTAGAAAACAGGTGGAGATGAGTCGGACATTCAATCCAACAACACCAGATGTGCTAATGCTGTTCTTTAAAAAACATCTGCTTCAAAACGTGGCTAATATTACACATGCCACCGATTATTGGTCACATTTGATGACGTCTATCTCTAGGAAAAAAAGGTATTTGTCTTAAGTGTTACTATCATTTCAATCCATAATTAAAGCACACACCTTTAAGAGAACATCCGATGTAATCACTTATCCCCGAAAACAAACACATTTATTTTGACTGATTGATAAACAAAGGCTTTAATTTGGTCACATTCATGACTCTTAACAAAATGGCCACAACAGCAAATAATGTGGCTGCACTGCCCTCTGCTGGCGAGTCTCTGTACAGCACCGCGACATACATTCTGAAGCACTCTTTTTGCTGTTGTAATAATATTGTGAATGGTTGTTGTTTATGGAGGACTCAAAATGACTTAACCCTTGTGTTGCCTTAGGGTCATTTTGACCCGAATCAATATTACACCCTCCCCCCGCCTATGGGTCATTTTGACCCGATTCAATGTTTCACCCTCCTGTTACCTTTATATTTACTAACATATGTTACCCTATGGGTTCAATTTGACGCCAGCAATTAAAACCTCCAGAAAATTATTAGAATTTATATTGTTTTCCAAGTTTAAGTGTGAGGCACTTTATGTTTGTTTGTTGACTACCGAAAGAACACCGACATTAAACATTGAATGGGGTCAAATTAATCCTAAGGCGGGGGGAGGGTGTAATATTGATTCGGGTCAAAATGACCCTAAGGCAACACAAGGGTTAAGTATAAATAAATGTATAAATAAATAAATGCTTAAATAAATGTATAAATAAATAAATACAGGAATGAATAAATATAAGTTATAAATCAACAGGACAGCATTAAATAAATATATTTATACATTTCTGTATTTCTTCATTTATTTATTTATCTATTTATGTGTCCACACGTATTTCTTCATTTATTTATGTGTGACATTTACGTGTCCGTATATTCAAATGAGCTGGGCGGTCCGAACCTCTGTCTGAAGCATGATTGGTCACAGGAGTGTGATGCACCTGGTGTGTTGTGCTCTACTACTTCTGCCTGGCACATGACGCTGAAGTTGACTCGCTCAGCTCACCGTGAGCAGAAGTTAGCCTCGACAGCTTTTTGACTTCAGCCGTTTATCAATTCCAAGTACACTGAGTACAGACTCGTGTTCTTTTGGAGTCTGGTCTTGGGAGTCCAGACTCTCGAGGACGCAGGACGGTCTTTCTGGTCGTGTGACGTCACCACATCAACTGTTCTTGTTCATGAATTTACTCCAATTATTCACTGTAAAATACTTTAAAAGTATAATACTTTATAAATACTTTATAATGTGTTGCGGTGTTCACTGTCGTTTGGCGTATACTCCGCCCATAGTAGCCTGCTACTTGTTCCCGAATAAACGGTAATAACTATAAAACAGGGCTCTCAAGTGTCACGCATTGAGCGGTGAGACTCACGCATTTCGGTCTTAAGTCACGCACTCCCGCCACACATCGTATTTCTCACGCTGAAAAAAATTCTCGGCTATTTCATGTTTTAATGTGCCGCAGCGCGCCAACATGAGCTGGCCGCGCTGCCCTCACCGTGGAGGAATCAAGCGCTCCCCTGGAGTTCTGCTGTGAGGAGCCACTTATCAGCCAATCAGAATGATGGAAATCTCACGCTTGCCTGTCTTCAAAACTTGAGAGCCCTGATAAAACGTCTCGTAGCTTTCCATCCTGACCCAGGGTCGCTACAATATGAAGTTATGAATCTCAGTCAAATTCACGTTACGTTATCTTTTAATAAATAATAAATTCGTTGTGCTCTTTAGATCCTCCAAAACCTAATTATATCTCATGTTTAGCCGCTACGGAGACGTCAGAGCCAGCGGAGCATTTCAAAAAGTCCTGCCCAGATCAGGCTTCTCTCGGCGGCCACACAGCGCGCTAAGCGCCCGGAGCTCAGAGGTCCCGCGAGCAGGACCTCAAATCTCCGTCGCATATCCTTATTAGCAGTGGTGTATAAAGTACCCAAAAGTCATACTTGAGTAAAAGTAAAGTTACTTGACTGGAAAATTACTCAAGTAAAAGTAAAAGTCACCTATGAGAATACTACTTGAGTAAAAGTATTAAAGTATCTGATTTTTTTTGTACTTAAGTATCAAAAGTAATTTTCTGATATTAAATGTACTTAAGTATTGAAAGTAAAAGTAAAAGTAAATGCTGGTAATAAAAAAAACAAGGTCAGAATTTTGAGAATTATGAAGTTTATTTGTTTGGGTGCTGTGGCCGCCATGAACAAGGAGTATGAGCTAGGATGAACTTAGCAATATATGAATACTATGAAATTACTAAAATATAAAAACACGATTAACACAGAAAAAAGCAGAACCAAAAGTAACAACCAGAATCATCACTTTAAAGTGAAAAATGTATTGTTCATCTTCAAAAGAAGTTGATTTTTAAAATGGACAGATTTCAGTGTCGCTCTTCTGGGGCTGAAGACGAGTCCTGCGATGCTGAAGAGCCGTTCACATGGTGCAGGTAGAGTGTGTCTAGCTTCACAGACAGCCTGCACACAGTTGGGAAGCATTTCAGCAAGTCAACGTGATCCACGTCTCCATCCAGCTGTTTGCTGCTTCATGCGCTTGAGATGACGAAGAAGAAGTCCTCTTCATCAGATGAACTGGACCTGGTGGCATCACATAGCTGCAGGGAGGGTTCTTCCATGTGCTGCTTGATGTAGTCCATTCCTGAAATAAAGTGAGAGTATTATAGACATGATAGAATTAATAACACTTCCTAACATGTCATGACCCCAACCTAAAGTTTTGTACAAAATAGTTTGTTTTAATTTGAAGTTTATACATTTAGTTTCATGCACTGTCCTTGCATCCAGAGTTGATTTGTGAATATGTACTTGTATCTCTGTAGTTAAACACAACAACAGTCCCAAATCAATATCGTCGCCATTACTGGACCGTCACTCTTATAATATTAATACAAATAATGATAATAATGCTGTAATGATTAGCATTATATTATAGCTAAGACGACTCAAATCAACAAATTCTCACAACTGTCAACACTTCTTCAGCTCATTAACTCGCTAGAGATCCGTCTACTCCACTCACGCTAATTGTCTCATTTAATTGACGATAGCTAGTGAACGTTAGCCTAACATACAACATGCGTAGGACAATCAGACACCTGTCTTCCCCTCTCCTGCCAAAGATATAACTTACTACAATCCTGAGGACAACACTGCTAGATATCTTAACAGGTTTATGATGACTAAACATTAACGTTGCGGCTCATGGGGTTAATCTTAATTTACCTCAATGTGTTTCCTGAGGTTGGTGTGTTTTTGAAGGCCAGTATCTCCGTAGCTTTCGGTCGGCATAAGAGGCACTTCATCCGGTAGGAAGAAACTTTCACTCCGACAAAAGAAAAAAGTTCGCCCAAATATGGCCACGGACGTTGATCTTGGTGCCCGTGGTTGTTCGAGTAGCTTCCATTGCTGCTCCACATGAAATGAGTCGTATCTGTAGCCGCTCGCTAACATCCTGGGCATCACTGGGAAGAGAAAACACGCGGCAAGGACCACTGACCCCCAACCTGCGTGTTCGTGCTGCGTTCAGGTGCGCTGCGGTGTGTTCCACAACAGTCCCTGATGTTTCTCATGATTATTTTTTTCCGTAGTAACGAGTAACGATACTGTTTCAGGGGAAATGTATCGGAGTAAAAGTACAAGTTTTCATTGCAAAATGTAGTGAAGTAAAAGTAAAAGTAAACAGAAATATAAGTAGTAAAATAAAGTACAGATACCCAAAAAAACTACTTAAGTAAAGTAACGAAGTACTTCTACTTCGTTACTATACACCACTGCTTATTAGGCTGAATCAAGATAAACCGACCACAGATTTGATGCTTAAACTACTAACTTCTCGACTGAAAACATCCTTAAATTACATTCCGTGACTCAACAACAGTAGTATTTAGAATGTACAGACAAGAATGCATAATAAACGCTGTTCGTCTACAGATCCAAGTGCTAGGGATCGATTGCTTCTGTCTTGCTCTCCGACTTGACCAATCCTGTTCAACAATGAGGTTCGGACCGCCCAGCTCATTTGAATATACGGACACGTAAATGTCACACATAAATAAATGAAGAAATACGTGTGGACACATAAATAGAGAAATAAATAAATGAAGAAATACAGAAATGTAGAAATATATTTATTTAATGATGTCCTTTTGATTTATAACTTATATTTATTCATTCCTGTATTCATTTATACATTTATTTAAGCATTTATTTATACATTTATTTAAGCATTTATTCCTATATTTATTCATTTATTTATTTATACTTCAGTCATTTTGAGTCCTCCATAGTTGTTTTTTCAAATTGAATGATGTGTTATCAAAGATGTAGGGGCCCTTTTGAAAAGGTAAATGTATTCTAAATAATAACCATGTCTTCATATGTTTTGTATTGTAAACTCTGGGCATCACACCAGTAATAATCTGAAATCTCACTGATTCTCAGAAACCACTAACTCAATGTGTTGCATTTCTTCCCTTTAGATTCTGTTCTGCACCCTCAACTCTCATAAAGTGGACATGCAGAAGCTACTGGGGGGGCAGATCGGACTGGAAGACTTCATCTTCGCTCACGTCAGAGGAGAGACCAAGGAGGTGGAGCTGACCAAGACTGAAGACGCCTTAGGCCTCACGATCACAGACAACGGAGCTGGATATGCTTTCATCAAGGTGAACACGAGGCAGAGGCGGGCTGACCACGATGTCTCAATTGTTGTAGAAGGCTCCAAACTGTGAATCTCGTGTGGAACATGTGTTTCTTTCAGAGGATAAAGGAAGGCAGCACCATAGACCAGCTGAAGACGGTCTGTGTTGGGGACCACATCGAGGCCATCAATGACCAGAGCATCGTAGGCTGTCGACACTACGAGGTGGCGAAGATGCTGAAGGAGCAACCTCGAGGCGTCCCCTTCACGCTCCGCCTGGTGGGGCCCAAGAAGGCCTTTGGTGCGTAGGACCTGTTCACGGAGGACTGGGCCTCGCTGTGCAGGCCTGATGGAGTCACGGCCTTCTCAGTCAGTCAGGATAACATCATATTATATTTACAGTTGTAGTTGTACGTTTCCGCTTTGCAGGTTCCTCTGACGTCTCAACTAGGATATCGCACTCCAGTTCAAGTTAGCAGAGCAAAGTGTGGCCGCTCACTCCGTTCACAGAGAGAAGTCCAGTCGGTGGTACCGGTCCAGGTGTTAGAGGCTTTTTCACTTCCACTATTAATTAATCAGAAGCATCACAGAGAGCACTTAGCTTGGCATCATTGCACAATGACTTATTGACCCTTCCTTGCTTCCTTCTTTCCTTCCTTGCTTCCTTCCTTCTTTCCTTCCTTGCTTCCTTCCTTCCTTCCTTGACATATAAACCTATCTGTTTCTTGCGTAGCTCTCCGTGTGTGCTGGCTGTGATTGGTTCAGCAGCTTCCTCCAGGGTGTATGTTATGTTAGGACTGACCTGGCACCACATTGTTCTGAAGGACCCCCCCTGGGGTCCAGAGAAGCGCCCAGTGGGCCATGGATTTCATCCTTCTCTGGTAACTTTCCATATCTCAGCAGCTAACCATGAAGGGGTGACGGGAACATGTTTCAGGCTCACTGGCTCTCTGCCAATGAGCCTGTGGAGTTAAAGGATGTCGCTCCAGTGACCTGAACAGTAGACCGTGGCTGCCGAGCCTCAGGCTATAAGCACTGTGTGCTACAGAAGATGCTCCAAAGTAGCTATGCAGGGAAGAATATGGCTGTCAGTAAATTCAGCTCTTGTTACTAGAGTCTGAAATATTGCAGAAACATTGAAGATCATTGTTTGGGGGGAGGGGAGTAAAAAGGAAGAGCATAGGAAATAACTTCTGTCAATTCAGTTACTAAGATACACTTTCATTCCCAATCATGTATAGCTAACATTTCTTGAAATGTTTTAGGGAGAATCTGAAGCTCTTCAGAAAGAAGACATTTCACTATCTTTTAGTTTGCTAGCTCCAGGAAGAAGACATGCCGACAGAAACAGAGCGAACGTGTGATGGGGAAACAGAAACAACCTTGTGGAAGCTCATCGTTCCCTTTGCAGTCACAGAAGACTCTGCCAGAGAAGTTGTAAATATCTGATCCCGGTGTCTTGTTGTTCTTCCCCTGCAGCAGAACGTTCATGTTCATTTATCTATCGGCCAGCAACACCAAGAGACTCACTGGTAAAGGGACTTGGCTTTTCTCTGAGTTCTACTATATTTCTTAACGTGTTTCTATCTATACCACTGGGATTAGATTGGTTATGATTGAAGTTTGAGAAGTTGATTTAATCTTTGTAATCTGCTCTTACAGTTTGAGTTAACTGTGAACCGGTGACCTCGTCTCAGGTCTCTTTCATCCCGGCGACGACCTTTTCCCTTCCAGGAAATGTTTGATCCGTCAAAAGAACAATGCGTGTCTGATTGATTGCATCTGGTGAAGAACATGGAGAAAGAAAGTAGGTTCCCGCTTCAGGATGCTGAAGCAGACTATAGCACAGCTGTCTGCAGCCTCATGTTCCAGACAGGAAGCTGAAGCCATGGGCAGCAGTCTTATTTCCTGTTAACAATCAGTATCGAGCACTGTCACCCTGCCAACTATCGACTTAAACTTCAGGTCCTCGCCGGCGGGTTGAGCTGTCATGGAACTGCTGCTGGTGAAACTCATCCATGTTGTGAGCTGCTGTGTTGAGGTCAAGAGGCTTCAGCAGAAACAGCAAGTTAAAGAAGTGATGGAACACATCCCTCATTCCTCCAGATGGACCGGCCAGTCACAATTATCATGGGCGTGGCTTCAATCCCTCAGTAATTGATGGCTGGCTGCCAAATCAGCATCGGACAGATTAGATTATTGATCAAACAAATTATAGTCCTGAATGTGACCATCTTCAGTTAGCATGCTAACATGTGCAGGCTGATAGGAATACAGGCCGCCGTATGTGATGACACCACGGGAGGGTTAGGGTGACCGGAGGATGAAGAACGATCCATCCAGTTACACATGTTGGATGTTTTGTACATTTGTGAGACAAGGGGTACACATGAGGGCAGGCCATGTGAAGGATGGAGCCTGGCTGCTCTCTGTTCATCTGACCATGAAACCAGATGTAGTTTTGATTCCTGACAGCACAGCAGTTTGTTGGGTAATGATAGAAGAACTCAGGAGTTAGCTTTGAGAGCCACAGCAACTTAAACATGCTTACTTCAGATAACGGAGAGCATCCTGTGTGTTGGTAGATATGATCGGAACGAGGACCAGAGCGCCCAAGTCCACTGAGGGCAAGATGGTGAGCGGGAAGGAGACGCTTCGCCTTCGCTCCAAGGGCTCAGCCACGGTCCAGGAAGTGGTGAGTTCAGAGGTCTGATGGACACTCACCTCCTCATGTACTCGGACGTGTACACACACACACACACACACACACACACACACCGTATCCGTGGTTCCTCGTGGGACAATGCCTCTCTCACTTTCACTGGACCAGATCTCAGGAAACAAAGAACTCTCACTTCCTCCACTTCAACGCAGGACGTCTCACTTCAACTGAAGTGTGAGGTCGATACACAGAAGGTTGACTGGAGTTCATGTGACAGAACACTTGGCAGGCAGTGAAGTAATACTTCATCTATAATGTTGATGTATGTAGGTAACATAAAGATAACTGCTCTACAGCATCGTCTCTCCCGTGCTTTGGAGGGAGAAGGTATCCTGTCAGAGTTCTACCGCCAGAGTGAGAGCGTGGAGGCCAAAAACACACTAACGCCTCTGTGCTCTCAGCAGAACGAGTTTGAAGAGCAGGCCACCAGGAGAGTGGACGACCTGCTGGAGAGCTACATGGGCATCAGAGACCTGGAGCTGGGTAAGGTCACCCACATGAACCCGAGCCCTTCAGATGGACTTCAGCTGTGAGTTCACAAACTGATCCGGAGTCAGTTGTGTTGCTGTCGGCTCGACAGACACACACACACACACACACACACCTACACACACACACACACACACACACACACACACACACATACACACACACACACACACACACACCTCACCCTCTATGCTGAGAGAGGCCTGCCCACTTCACCTGGCTCGTATTCAAGGAGAATTCCTCCTCAGGATTTATACATACCACTAATAACCGTAAGGATGAAGTGTTCCTTCAGGGAGCTGTAATGTGTGTGTGTGTGTGTGTGTGTGTACACGGCAGTGTCGTGTAACTTACTTTGCCTTGACCCTTTTGAAGGAATGTGAGTGGACATGTTTCAGACGTCCAGCGACGGCAGCGAGTCCTTTAAGACCTCCAAGGCCGGCATTCAAAACCGCTTCATGATTTATTTATCGGCTCTCTGTTTTATAGTTAATCCTCTAAAATCTCTAAGAAATATCGTGTTAATTTAAAATTAATGGTCAAATAAAAGTACCAAATGTGATCTTTTTGAGGTGTTCTTGTTATGTCCTCCTGAGATCGTATTAAACCATTTAAATAGTCTGACAGTCATAGTGGGGAGGACATTTCTTTTGCTTGCTGATCCCAAATCCCAAAGGTAATTTGAATGATTCATTGGTCAATTTCACGAGGTAAATGTCTTTAATCGGACTTCACGATGGGTGTTTGATGCATTGTTTTGGATTCGGCTGCTGAGAAAGAAAACTTGCAATAACTACGGTCCAAAGGGGATGGATGAAAACATGTTGCATCCCTTCTTCCCTGCAGCGACCACCATCGTGGAGGCCGGCAGAGACAAGAAGAGCCCGGATGACTTCGCCGAGGCGCTGGACTCCGTGCTGGGAGACTTCGCTTTCCCTGACGTGTTTCTGTTTGACGTCTGGGGGGCGATAGGAGACGTGAAGAGGGGGAGGATGTAGATGTTTACCACCACAGAGGGAGAGAGAGGGAGAGAGCGAGAGAGGGAGAGAGGGAGAGGGAGAGATAAATGGAGGGAGAGAGAGAAAGAGAGAGAGAGGGAGAGAGAGAGAGAGAAATGGAGGGAGAGAGAGAAAGAGAGAGAGAGAGAAATGGAGGGAGAGAGATAAATGGAGGGAGAGAGAGAGAGAGAGAGAGAGAGAGAGAGGGAGAGATACATGGAGGGAGAGAGAGAAAGAGAGAGAGAGGGAGAGAGAGAGAGAGAGAGAGAGGGATAGATAAATGGAGGGAGAGAGAGAAAGAGAGAGAGAGGGAGAGAGAGAGAGAGAAATGGATGGAGAGAGAGAAAGAGAGAGAGAGAGAAATGGAGGGAGAGAGAGAGGGAGAGAGAGAGGGAGGGAGAGAGAGGGAGAGAGGGAGAGAGAGAGAGAGGGAGAAATGGAGAGAGAGAGACAG
The DNA here is from genome assembly GCF_029220125.1 of Pseudoliparis swirei. Classification (NCBI taxonomy): domain Eukaryota; kingdom Metazoa; phylum Chordata; class Actinopteri; order Perciformes; family Liparidae; genus Pseudoliparis; species Pseudoliparis swirei. The sequence continues at coordinate 196,328 of NC_079392.1, read as the reverse complement.
AGAGAGAGGGCTTTATCCCACAGTTAAAATGTAGTGTTCTATTTCTCCGTTATCAATAACCTATCAAGAGGTCTACATGATCAATAACTTATGATAAGGTCGTCATTGTATTTCTATTTTTGAATGAAGAGGTCTACATGATCAATAACTTATGATAAGGTTGTCATTGTATTTCTATTTTTGAATAAAGTGGCCGCAGAGCAACTCAAACCTAAAACTATGAAGACGGTCACATGATCGTCACCATGACGACATGAATCCAGAACACGATGCTCACAATAAACCAGGAGAAACAAGCCGCCAGCTTCCTGCTGTGAATCCTCTTCCTGCTCCTTGTGTTGTTGCTGTGTGTCTCACGGGGAACACTTTGTATGATGCCACCTCTTGATGAAGACCTGGGTACTGCACCTTCACATGTTGGTCAAAAGGTTTCAATCATAGAGTAGTCGTCAACTCTGTTGAACAGACAAGCCCATGAAGAAGAGTTGAGATTTGAATCCTTTATTTATATGTAAAATCACATTTCTGTCCTGCACATTCAATATTTACACTTCCTGTGAATTGGATGAATGATACTGCAGCGGCGGTAGAGCGAAGCTTCTCATTGGTGGAGGCGTGACTGATGATATAATCACAGATGAACATGAAGAGAAGCCGCACCAGTTGAATTGTGATGTCCTCCAACGTGTTATTGCTGCGATGTTTCCCACTCCTCTAATAATCAGCTGGTGGATTCATCTCCCTGTTGAGTCACGAACAGCTTCACGCCGACAGCAACGTGAAGTGAAACGTCGCTAGAGACACGACGCTCTACGCGGAGGAGCTGATGACCTCACTGCTGCTTCGTGACATCCAGACTTCGAGCCCTGAAGACGAGATCTAAACCCGAGACAGGATCCGGACAAAAGATCATGGAGCTGGAGTTTTTAAAGGGTCAGTTCATATTTAAACATGTGTATTCTCACTTACCCTTATTTACATAAAACCTTCTCAATCAGTATAGTGATACCATCAAGTCATATTATTAGTTTTTCACAATTGTTAACACACGTTTTTCAAAACAATAATGGCTTTCTCAAAACTGCACACAGAAAACTGAAAACCTCACACACAAAATGCTAAACCTGACACTCCCTTTGCAAGATGACTCTTTGCCATCAAATCTCTTTACTGTTCACAAAATGGAACTCGTTTTTTCATTTGGTACACAGCCATTTTTTCAAAAGACACACACATACATTCATTGAGTGCACACAATTAAGCATTTGCTGCACACAGAAGGGCAAAATTGAAAACACAATCATCGAAATGGAACACACCATACGAATGACAATGACTCAGGAGAATGAGCCATTTCTCCTTTTGTAAAATGTCTCAGTACACTGAGACATTTTAGGCCTACTTTTTTCAAAGTCAAACTTAAAACAGCACACAAATATGCAGCAAAAATAGGTTTATTCTGGTACACAGAGACAACAGTACAGTACTGTAAACCGGCCTGCTCAACCGCCCCCCCTTCGCAGAAATTCCAGTAATTAGGCATCACGCCTCCGGTTCCTGTCTGGCCAGAGGGCCTCATCTACATCGCAGGCAATGTTATCCCTGTCCAAGCAGCGTTGGAAGAATGGCCTCGAGTGACGCATGAAGCCCTGACAGGCCTCGACAGTCACGTCGCCGCAAGCCTCCTCCATGGCCTGGAGCATTGGGACCTGGGCCTGTGGGTTCCGTTCGTATACCTTCCACCTCCAAGCTGAAAAGAATTCCTCCAAAGGATTCAGGAAGGGTGAATAAGGTGGAAGGTACAGAACGGAAAAATGTGGGTGGTCCTGGAACCACTCGCGCACTTGAGCAGCCCGGTGGAAACTCACATTGTCCCAGATGACAACATGATCGACCCTCTGTTGGTCACCTATTTGGCCAGGTGGAAGACGAGGAGACGGGCGGTGTTATAGGCCCCTAGGTGGGCATGACGGTGCAAAATCCCATGTTGATTCATCGCAGCACACATCGTGATGTTCCGACCACGCTGGCCGGGGACCTCAACAATGGCCCGCTGGCCAATGACATTTCTGCCCCTTCGCCTCCTCTTTACCAGGTTGAAACCCACCTCATCAATAAAGATGTACTGGTAAAATACATTTGCTGTGTCATGTTCCTGGATCCGCTGACACAGAGCATGAGAATGCAAGTTACAGTATGGACACAGAGAGGTCAACACAGTGGGCTACAGTGAGACACTGGAGAGAAGGCACAATATTGAATTACAGGTACATGCATGTGTCAGTGCTGAATGTATGGTTCTTACAAGCACAAACTCTCGCCGAAAACTCCTTGATACGGTCTGTGTTCCGTTCAAATGGGACCCTGTACACTTGTTTCATCCTCATAGTATTCCTAATGTGGATAGGCTGACAGTCTGGACATTTCTAAATATAGCACGGTCAGCCAGGATCCTAGCTTTTACAGTTTTTCTCCATTGCTTTGGCTCAATTCTTGAAATAGAAAGACATTCTCAAAACAACTCGTGCAAACCTCCAAACCACTGGGCACTTGTTCACAACAGATTTGAATTTCTCATTCCTTTAATCAAATTGCAATTGTTTTAGAAACTCCTTGCAAATGACAAGTACAATTGCCTACAGCTTGCACACATTTCAAATGATTAAGCACATCTGTGCAAACGGTTAGGTACAATTGCCTTCAGTTAGCCCAATTACCAATTGAATATATCTTGTTGGTCTAAACCAGTGGTCGCCAACCCGTCGATCGCGATCGACCGGTCGATCTCGGAGACGTTCCCTGTCGATCTCCAAAATAAAATGAAAATAAATTCAGAAACACATTGTTCCTTGTTTTCGAACATTTTCTGAGGTGTCTTCTGAAATGTTTCCTTTCTGACTGGAAGATTGAGGCCAGAAAAGATCTCCGCCTGATTCATGAACGCCTGAAAACGGGTTTGCTTACACAGCCGTGTTGTCAGCTGTGCGCCCTGAAAGAGGGGAACGTACCACTACAGGTGAGGCAGGGGGAAATGCAGAAAGACCTTTATTGATAACTTCACATATTACACAAGCTCAAAGTACACCGACATACATCTAAGTCATCAATAAATAAATGTTGAAATGCCTGTACCTTCGTGTACATTTTTACGTTACGGCATTAACAGGTTACGCCTGCGCATGCGCGACAGCCGAGATTCTTGGCGACTTGCCAGGTCTTACCTCCGTGAGTTGGGCTTTTCTGCTGTTGTCCTTCAAAACAAAAGCTCAACATTGAGCTTTTTTTCTTGTCTGATAGAGCAATCTGGTTTACTTGAAAGTGATTGCAATTGCATTTATTCTATTATTTGAAAAGGGACAGATGCAGGAGTCACAAATGGTGATTCTCATATTTATTATTATGAACATTATTTAAATCTGAGGATGTCTGTAGAGCTGATGTGAACGTAATCACCAACGGTCTGAGTTCAGAACCAATCCCAGATGAGAAAACTTTCATGAATACCAATTTTGCCCCGAAAAACTCGTCAGTGGAGTTGAGAAAATCACCAAATCAAAGACCAGGAGCTGGATTACTGACAGACAGCTGACAGACGGCCCCAGACTGGCTGTCTGAGATTATGAACTAACTACAAGCTCACAGACAGAGTTCAGTCACAGCCGTCACACTGACTGGAGTCACATGGCTTGATGGCATTATGATGAGAGCTGAACTTACATGAGTTGCACTGACTGATCATGTTGTCAGTGTTGTGCTGCAATGTAAATAAATACAACATTTATATTGGTAGTTCATCCAGCTGCTCATTGCAAATGTGTTTTTTCTTGTTCATATTGTGTGCGGTTAACAAATATCGTACTTGTTATATTACACTTAAATTCTGTGTACCTGGTCACATCAATTTGAACGCTGGACCAAAATGACAATTAGGCCAAATAAAAAGTTGTAAGTCCAGTCTGGACAGTCGTTTTCTCTCAACGCCTCAAAGGTAGATCTTGCCGGTCATGAAGGCGGAGGTCAGGGATCTTGGGCTCAAAAAGGTTGGTGACCACTGGTCTAAACCAACTGTTGCTTCTCAGTCAAGTGGTTGTTCTCTGCAAAACATCTTGGCATACTTTCCTTGTGTACATCATCACCTGTACAATAGTTCACTCCACTGTCAAAATCGTTCAGGCACATAATACCATGAAAGATATCATGGTATATACTGTAATATGGATCTCTTGGATCATCGGTTTCATTTTCAGGTGCAACTAGAACTTTACTAATCAAGGGGGAGTTTCTCACATCCGATCACCAATCACACAGTCATTTTAGTGAGCTGACAGGTGCTATCCAGGAGTATAAATGCTTCCATCAAATATCTAGGGCTTGACAAAGTTCAGTACAGTTTACAGTATGAACATGGAAGCACCTGGCCAGGTAAACGAACAAGGGCAACTGCCTGTTCGAGGAAGAGGAGGAAGAAGAAGAGGAAGAGGAGCAAGGGTGCCTGGTGGTGGAGGGTGTATGAGCATTGGGCTCTAAACCAGAGGTCCCTTCTCCAGGCAATGGATGCTGCTTGTGCCGATGTCACAGATCAGATGCAATGTTGACGAAAATCTGTAGCCAGACAGACGTGAGCGCGAGGATGAGCAGGAGAGTGAGGATGAACTCCAGCTTTGAGCTCCAGCTTTGCTTTACTTTCCTACTCTATGTTTTGTTACAGTCGTGTAGGCTATACTTAATTTTATTTTTGATGTGCTTTTTGTTTGACACTATTTTTTGCTGTACACATTTTCTGTTTTGCAATTACTGTAACAATTTCAATGGCAGTATAAGTGCATTACAGTATGTGATGTGAAACCTTGTTGGCTCCTCTTGAATGAATCTTTTTTCTGTTTGATACACATTGTATTCTGGAAAGAAAACATCTACTACAGTAACCATTCAGTGTCAAAGGACTAAGCCTTGAAATGTGCACATGAGGGATATTTCTATAGTTCACTGCCATACTGACAAAACATCTAAACATTTTGACCTGCAGTCTTTAAACAATGACGAAGGGACTTTTCATTTTGGGGGCACTGACTATTTGTATGAGAAAATGAATTCGTTTTGACTGATGAGTTGTCTGTTTTGGGAGAGATATGACCTTTTGCAGGTGTGCCATAGTGTTTTGCTAAACCATCTACGTTATTTTGGCAAATGTATTTAAAGCTTTGAGAATGTCCTTTTTTTCAAGAGAGAGATGAGCCACAGCAATCGAGAAGGAAGTTTTCATTTTGGGGGCACTGACTATTTTTATGAGAAAATGATTTGGGTTTGAAGCTTGAGTTAACTGTTTTGTGTGAGATATGACCTTTTGAAGGTGATCTATGTAGTTGTGCTGAACTATATAGGCTATTTTACCAAATGCACTAAGAGCTTTGAGAATGTCATTTCTGTTTCAAGAATTGAGCCAAAGCAATGGAGAAAAACTGTAATGCTGCAGTCCTAATTGCAAATTGCTCAACAGACCTGAATGTTTAGAGATTTGACTATTTGTGTGTTGTAGGTTGATGCTTTGAGATTTTACTTGAGAAGTGTGTGCAACAACTGAACATTGTGTGTCGTGTTTTGACAACAAGGTGATGTGTAATTGACATCAGAGTGTAAACAAAGAAAATCAGAGTCTAATGCAGATAAGGCAGTGTGAAGTAGTGCCAAATTGGTTCGAACGATTGGTACATGAAGAGAAGGTTGTGCAAATTGTGCAGAATTTTCGCTTTTTGGGTGTTAACAACTGTGAAAAACTGTAATGTACACAACACTGTCCAAGCAACTTCTAAACCTTCATTTCACTGCATTCCTCAGATATTTAAATTAGAAATACTGAAGAGCAACTTTCAAGTAGTTTTTGAAGTAGATAGAGATTTTCAAACTATTTATGTAAGTATTGATATAAGACCTTTCATGCAGCATAACATCTCCTTTTTCTACTATTATATCTAGTTTGCGTTTCTTAAGTTGACAGTAGAAAAGATTTAAAACATGAACTTTGAGTTTGAGAAGCAGCGGGACGATCTCACTCCAACTCAACTCTACACTAACGATAATGCTAACACTAAGGCTAATGCTAACACTAACGCTAGCACAAACGCTAACACTAACGCTAATGCTAACCCTAATGCTAACGCTAATGCTAACACTAATGCTAACACTAACACTAACGCTAACACTAACGCTAATACTAACACTAACGCTAGCACTAACGCTAACACTAACGCTAACACTAACGCTAACACCAGCACTAACGCTAACACCAGCACTAACACTAACGCTAACACTAACGCTAACACCAGCACTAACACTAACACTAACACCAGCACTAACACTAACGCTAACACTAACGCTAACACCAGCACTTGCACTAACACTAACGCTAACACCAGCACTAACGCTAACGCTAACACCAGCACTAACACTAACACCAGCACTAACGCTAACACTAACACTAACGCTAACACCAGCACTTGCACTAACACTAACGCTAACACTAACATCAGCACTAACGCTAACACTAACGCTAACACCAGCACTAACACTAACGCTAACACCAGCACTAACACTAACGCTAACACCAGCCCTAACACTAACGCTAACACCAGCACTAACACTAACACCAGCACTAACACTAACGCTAACACCAGCACTAACGCTAACACTAACGCTAACACCAGCACTAACACTAACGCTAACACCAGCACTAACACTAACACTAACGCTAACACCAGCACTAACACTAACGCTAACACTAACGCTAACACCAGCACTAACACTAACACTAACACTAACGCTAACACTAACGCTAACACCAGCACTAACACTAACGCTAACACCAGCACTAACACTAACGCTAACACCAGCACTAACACTAACACCAGCACTAACGCTAACACTAACGCTAACACCAGCACTAACACTAACGCTAACACTAACGCTAACACCAGCACTAACACTAACACTAACGCTAACACCAGCACTAACACTAACGCTAACACTAACGCTAACACCAGCACTAACACTAACGCTAACACCAGCACTAACACTAACACCAGCACTAACACTAACGCTAACACCAGCACTAACACTAACGCTAACACTAACGCTAACACCAGCACTAACACTAACACTAACGCTAACACCAGCACTAACACTAACGCTAACACCAGCACTAACACTAACGCTAACACCAGCACTAACACTAACGCTAACACCAGCACTAACACTAGCGCTAACGGGTCGTTGATAAGCTGTTGAACAGTTCAGTTTCATGCAGTGAATTAACACGATTCCGTTCCTTCAGATCATGAGTGCACCGCTGCTTCTGGCCACGGTTCACATTCCTCAACGAGCTTCCGCGCTAACAGTCAAACACATTCTGCCACTGCTGCAGCGACTCAGCCCATCACGGGGCCGGAGGGGGGGGCTTCAATGTGGATGGGGGGGTCACATTGGACTTGTGAGCCTCTTCTGCTTCATCTGGACCCAGAGTGCTCCCCAGGGACGAGCGCGTGAACCTCCGGACCGCGTGTCTGAAGGACGGGTACACGGCCGCGACGGAGCCGCCAGGCCAGTGGAAGCGGGGGTAGATTCTCCTGAGGATGGCCCATCGACACAGGATGTAAACCCACGGGTCCAGGATCTGATTCCAGGTGGCGAAGCGTAGCCACAGCAGCAGGTACTTGATCCTCAGGGGTCCACCGGACAGCACCGTCTGTGCAATAAAGACCTTTTGGTGGAGGGATGGAGTGGGGGTCAGGATGAAGGAAAGAACAAGAGAGGACAGAAAGTATGGAGGGAAGGTGTGGAGGAAGAGAGGAAGTCAAACAAGTAGCTTGGGACACAAGAATCAGAACATAGACAGGGATGGACATAAGGAACAAATGGTAAAAGATAAAATGGGTTATTATTGCAAATGTGCGGGTACACACACACACACACACACACACAGAGACACACACACACACACACACACCCACACAGAGACACACACACACACCCACACACCCACACAGAGACACACACACCCACACACACACACACAGAGACACACACACCCACACACACACACACACACACACACACACACACAGAGACACACACACACACACACCCACACAGAGACACCCACACACCCACACACACACACAGAGACACACACACCCACACACACACACACACACACACACACACACACAGAGACACCCACACACCCACACCCACACAGAGACACACACACCCACACACACACACACACACACACACCCACACACACCCACACAGACACACCCACACACACACCCACACAGAGACACACACACACACCACACACACACACACACACACACACACACACAGAGACACACACACACACACACACCCACACACACACACACACACACACAGACACACACACACACACACACACACACAGAGACACACACACCCACACACACACAGAGACACACACACACACACACAGACACACACACACACACACACACCACACAGAGACACACACACACACACACACACACAGAGACACACCACACAGAGACACACACACACACACACACACACACACACACAGAGACACCCACACACAGAGACACACACACACACACACACACACAGAGACACACACACACACACACACACACACACACACACACACACCACACAGAGACACACACACACACACCCACACACACCCACACAGAGACACCCACACCCACACAGAGACACACACACACACACACACACACACACCCACACACACACACACAGAGACACACACACACACACACACACACACAGACACACACACACACACCCACACACACACACACACACCCACACAGAGACACACACACCCACACACACACACACACACAGAGACACACACACCCACACCCACACACCCACACCCACACAGAGACACCCACACACACACACACACACACCCACACCCACACACAGAGACACACACACACACAGCTATCCTAGGCAGTGACTGTTACAGTTTTTCTCCATTGCTTTGGCTCAATTCTTGAAACAGAAATGACATTCTCAAAACAACTCGTGCAAACCTCCAAACCACTGGGCAGTTGTTCACAACAGATTTGAATTTCTCATTCCTTTAATCAAATTGCAATTGTTTTAGAAACTCCTTGCAAATGACAAGTACAATTGCCTACAGCTTGCACACATTTCAAATGATTAAGCACATCTGTGCAAACGGTTCGGTACAATTGCCTTCAGTTAGCCCAATTACCAATTGAATACATCTTGCTGGTCTAAACCGACTGTTGCTTCTCAGTCAAGTGGTTGTTCTCTGCAAAACATCTTGGCATACTTTCCTTGTGTACATCATCACCTGCACAATAGTTCACTCCACTGTCAAAATCGTTCAGGCACATAATACCATGAAAAATATCATGGTATATACTGTAATATGGATCTCTTGGATCATCGGTTTCATTTTCAGGTGCAACTAGAACTTTACTATTCAAGGGGGAGTTTCTCACATCCGATCACCAATCACACAGTCATTTTAGTGAGCTGACAGGTGCTATCCAGGAGTATAAATGCTTCCATCAAATATCTAGGGCTTGACAAAGTTCAGTACAGTTTACAGTATGAACATGGAAGCACCTGGCCAGGTAAATGAACAAGGGCAACTGCCTGTTCGAGGAAGAGGAGGAAGAAGAAGAGGAAGAGGAGCAAGGGTGCGTGGTGGTGGAGGGTGTATGAGCATCGGGCTCTAAACCAGAGGTGCCTTCTCCAGGCAATGGATGCTGCTTGTGCCGATGTCACGGCAGATCAGTGCAGGGGATGGTTGGGTCATGCACGGCGATTCTTCCCCCGTTGCATCGCAAGGGAGAACATCAGATGCGATGTTGAGCAGGAGAGTGAGGATGAACTCCAGCTTTGAACTCCAGCTTTGCTTTACTTTCCTACTGTATGTTTTGTTACAGTCGTGTAGGCTATACTTAATTTTATTTTTTATGTGCTTTTTGTTTGACACTATTTTTTGCTGTACACATTTTCTGTTTCTGTTTTGCAATTACTGTAAGAATTTCCATGGCAGTATAAGTGCAATACAGTATGTGATGTGAAACCTTGTTGGCTCCTCTTGAATGAATCTTTTTTCTGTTTGATACACATAGTATTCTGGAAAGACAACATCTCCTACAGTAACCATTCAGTGTCAAAGGACGAAGCCAAGATTGAAATGTGCACATGAGGGATATTTCTATGGTCCACTGCCATACTGACAAAACATCTAAACATTTTGACCTGCAGTGTTTAAACAATGACGAAGGGACTTTTCATTTTGGGGGCACTGACTATTTTTATGAGAAAAGGAATGAGTTTTGACTGATGAGTTGTGTGTTTTGGGAGAGATATGACCTTTTGCAGGTGTGCCAAAGTGTTTTGCTAAACCATCTAGGTTATTTTGGCAAATGTATTTAAAGCTTTGAGAACGTCCTTTTTTTTCCGAGAGAGATGAGCCACAGCAATCGAGAAGGAAGTTTTCATTTTGGGGGCACTGACTATTTTTATGAGAAAATGATTTGGGTTTGAAGCTTGAGTTAACTGTTTTGGGTGAGATATGACCTTTTGAAGGGGATCTATGTAGTTGTGCTGAACCATATATGCTATTTTACCAAATGCACTAAGATCTTTGAGAATGTAATTTCTGTTTCAAGAATTGAGCCAAAGCAATGGAGAAAAACTGTAATATGGATTGAATAATCGTTTGGCAACGCTGAGTGGAACAAGAGCTGAATTCATCGGGTCGGCGGTTTTACCTGAGGAACACATTCTATTGGTGGACACTATTGCAATCTCATACTATGTGTATCCTCCCATTGGTTCTCATATACGTGATGTCTCACTGTCCCTAAACGTCTCTCAGGTCACACATCGAGATGTTAAAGTATTCAACACATGAGAATCATAACCTGGGTATGAGAAAAGACACATATGAAGACATATAAAGACACATAAAGACACATATGAAGACATGTAAAGACATATGAAGACATTTAACTATAATCTGTCCTTCTGGTCACATGACATCTATTGTTCTGTCCATCCTGGAGAGGGGTCCTCCTCTGTTCTCTCCTCAAGGGTTCTTACCTTTTTTCCCCTTGAAGGGTTGTTTGGGAGTTGTTCTTGATCCGATGTGAGGTCAAAGGTCAAAGGTCAGGGATGTCTATGTGTACAGATTGTAAAACACTGAGGGGAATTTGTAATTTGTGAAATTGGGCTCTACAAATAAACTGAATTGAATTGAAATTAATTGAATATAAATACATATAAAGACATATAAAAACATATAAAGACATGTAAAGACATATAAAGACATGAAGACATGTAAAGACATATAAAGACATGTAAAGACATGAATACATGTAAAGACATATAAATACATAAAGACATATAAAGACATATAAAGACATGTAAAGACATATAAAGACAAATAAAGACATATAAAGACATGTAAAGACAAATAAAGACATATAAAGACAAATAAAGACATATAAAGACATATGAAGACAAATAAAGACATATAAAAGCATGAAGACATGTAAAGACATATAAAGACATGTAAAGACATATAAAGACATGAAGACATGTAAAGACATGAAGACAAATAAAGACATATAAAGACATATAAAGACATGTAAAGACATGAAGACATGTAAAGACATATAAAGACATGTAAAGACATATAAAGACATGAAGACATGTAAAGACAAATAAAGACAAATAAAGACATATAAAGACATGTAAAGACATGAAGACATGTAAAGACATGTAAAGACATATAAAGACATGTAAAGACATGAAGACATGTAAAGACATATAAAGACATGAAGACAAATAAAGACATATAAAGACATGTAAAGACATGAAGACATGTAAAGACATATAAAGACATGTAAAGACATGAAGACATGTAAAGACATATAAAGACAAATAAAGACAAATAAAGACATGAAGACATGTAAAGACATATAAAGACATGTAAAGACATGAAGACATGTAAAGACATATAAAGACATATAAAGACATGAAGACATGTAAAGACATATAAAGACATGTAAAGACATATAAAGTCATGAAGACAAATAAAGACATATGAAGACATGTAAAGACATGAAGACATGTAAAGACATATAAAGACAAATAAAGACATATAAAGACATGAAAACATGAAAATACATATAAAGACATAAAGACATATGAAGACATGAAGACATGTAAAGACATATAAAGACATATAAAGACATGAAAACATGAAAATACATATAAAGACATATAAAGACATATGAAGGGTTGTGTTTCATGGAGAGATTTCTGCTGGATACTCAAAGTAGGTAATTGTGTAAAAATGTGCAAAAAGATACACGTTCATATTCCTCTTCTGCTTGAAGGCCCCTTCAGGGTCTTAACACCACATACAGCATCACATACCTCAGAGGCCCCCCTTATTGAAGCAGAACCGAGGACCCCCTTATTGAAGCAGAACCGAGGCCCCCCTTATTGAAGCAGAACCAGTGGCCCCTTATTGAAGCAGAACCGAGGCCCCCCTTATTAGAGCAGAACCGAGGCCCCCCTTATTGAAGCAGAACCGGTGCCCCCCTTATTCGAGCAGAACCGGTGCCCCCCTTATTGAAGCAGAACCGAGGCCTCCTTATTGAAGCAGAACCGAGGCCCCCCTTATTGAAGCAGAACCGGTGCCCCCCTTATTGAAGCAGAACCGAGGCCCCCCTTATTGAAGCAGAACCGGGGCCCCCCTTATTGAAGCAGAACCGAGGCCCCCCTTATTGAAGCAGAACCGGGGCCCCCCTTATTGAAGCAGAACCGAGGCCCCCCTTATTGAAGCAGAACAGAGGCCCCCCTTATTGAAGCAGAACCGGGGCCCCACTTATTGAAGCAGAACCAAGGCCCCCCTTATTGAAGCAGAACCGGGGCCCCCCTTATTGAAGCAGAACCGAGGCCCCCCTTATTGAAGCAGAACCGGGGCCCCCCTTATTGAAGCAGAACCAAGGCCCCCCTTATTGAAGCAGAACCGGGGCCCCCCTTATTGAAGCAGAACCGAGGCCTCCCTTATTGAAGCAGAACCAAGGCCCCCCTTATTGAAGCAGAACCGGTGCCAGAGCAGCTCCCCAATGACTCATCGAGTCAGTGTCAGTTTGTGTCAGTGGCTTAGGGCTCTTTATGAAAAGAATAGTGATCCATTTAAATGCGTTTTGTCCAAGAATTCATTTGGAGAGAAAAACACTTCATATGAAAGTCATTTTGACAAAGGATAATAACATTTATCTCATTGACTGAATTCTGGACAAGTTTCAGACTTTTTGTCAGAAAGGACTCCAGGAGGACTGGGACCAGATGACTCTAGGAGGACTCTAGGAGGACTGGGACCAGATGACTCTAGGAGGACTAGGACCAGATGACTCTAGGAGGACTCTAGGAGGACTGGGACCAGATGACTCTAGGAGGACTCCAGGAGGACTCTATGAGGACTCCAGGAGGACTCTAGGAGGACTGGGACCAGATGACTCTAGGAGGACTAGGACCAGATGACTCTAGGAGGACTCCAGGAGGACTGGGACCAGATGACTCTAGGAGGACTCCAGGAGGACTCTAGTAGGACTCTGGGAGGACTCTAGGAGGACTGGGACCAGATGACTCTCGGAGGACTCTCGTAGGACTCTAGGAGGACTGGGACCAGATGACTCCAGGAGGACTCTCGTAGGACTCTAGGAGGACTGGGACCAGACGACTCTAGGAGGACTCTAGTAGGACTGGGACCAGATGACTAGGAGGATTGCGACCGGAGGACTCTAGGAGGACTCCAGGAGGACTCCAGGAAGACTCTAGGAGGACTCCAGGAAGACACTAGGAGGACTCTAGGAGGACTCCAGGAGGACTGGGACCAGATGTTTGTTGAATTTGACGAAGTGCATTGGCTCATAATTGCTGACTGCAGCTGTAAAGCAGCCGTTGTCTTGAGTGGGATGTTGGCAAATGCAACTCAAGGAACCAGGAATTCAGAATGCTACACTGACATATGTTTACTCGTTGAACATTTACTTTTCATTGCAGCTTTATCGTTGGTTATAAAACCAATTCTGAACATTCCATACACACGTATAATAAGGCTTACTTATTTCAAAGAGGCAAACTCACCAACAGGGGGCACCAGCAGATAGAAGCAATGGCCATGATGAGGATGAGCTGGACCATCATCTCGACTTCGTGGTCTCGGCGACGCTGGGTCCGATCCTGTCCACAGCACACCTTGATCAGGGTCACGACGCTCACCGTGTTCAGCAGAAAGGAAACGGCAACGGACATCAAGCCGACCAGCGAGAAGAGCAGGGAGAAGGCCAGGTCGCTGCCCTCAGAGCTGATGTTGAAAAAGCACCAGGAGCCAGGCATCTGCATGTGGTAGCTGCCAACGCCCGTGAGGGGCAGCAGAGCTATGCAGCCAGCCACCAACCAGACCATCAGCACCATGGAGATGGTCCGGCTCTTGGGCATGCTGGCGGAGCGTGCAAAGGGACGGTTGATGCCAATGAAGCGCTCCGTGGCCATGGCGGCTCCGAGCAGCAGTGGACACAGTCCATAGAAGACCATGGACATGCCCATAAAGTTGCAGAAGTGGCAGTTTGGATCCAACCGGCGCCAGTTAAAGTACGTAACGTGGAAGGAGATCACGATGGAGCCGGTGATCAGGAGGCCCATGGAGTCGGTGACAACCAGGCCACCCAGGAAGATCAGGAACGAGCGGGAGCGGCTATGAGTCCGCCGGAAGGACTTGAGGAGAACTACAAAGGCGATGAGGTTGGAGATCATTCCCAGAGTGGTGAAGATGGATGAGAAGTATGCCGAGGCGATGGTCGGGTGGTACTTGAAGGGAGGGCTGTTTATGGAGTAGCAGATCGGGGTGTGGTTGGCAAATGGCAGGACTGAGGCGTTCATGGTGTTCAGCTGGGGTGGATCGTTGATCTCAGAGGACTCAGAAATGGAAATGCGACGGCAGTTTGAGGAGTTTCATTTCTTTCTTCAACCTCAAAAGCAAAAAAGGGAAAGGGTAAACTTTGAATTATACAACACAAATAAATGGAACAAAAAGGCAATAAACGCTCCACCACGTCTTATCCAGACTGGAGGTAGAAACAATGCACTCAAAGTGTTGCTGTCAATGGCTTATTGAGCAGGGAAGGTGTTAAAGTTCAAGTTCCGCCAGGAGATTGGACTGGAAGCTGCGATGGACAAAGAACATTTAGTAAAATACGTTTTACAACTCTCATCATCAGGACCCACAGAGGCAGACGGGGAAATACAGGACAGGGATGGAGAGCGACGCCGAGACCAATATCGACTCATAGAGAGCTGTTATGTCCTGGCAGGAAATGCAGTCGTGACAGAGTTACTAACAGGAAACCAACATGGTGTCACAATCAGTTCATGTTGTACGGTTATGTTGCCCCTAGTGGTCTCTCCTCAACACACGGCACGCTGAACACTTCATTGACTGGCAACAAGCAAGATGGAGGGCGACGTGTTGCTGACACTGACGTGGAATCAAGTAAGTGAAAGAAACGAGTGAAATGGAAGGAAACCTTTGGATCTTCTGCTAAAAGCTAAGTGCACTATTATCAGGTGCTTTCACACCTGAGAGAATAATCAGAGGAGACGGTGCTTGGCGCCAGCTGCCCCTAGAAACCTTGTGAGGCATTAGCCAGACGAGCCGTGACTCTAAATCAACCCGACATCTTCAAACCCCTCGGAGGCAGAATGTGTGTAACACATGTGGAGAGGTTCCCAAGCAGCAGACCCAAAGACAACAGTTCAGATGTTCGGCTTCCACAAGAGACGGTTCACATCGATGTTGTGGTCACACACGGGATCTACTGCACTGATGGGGGCATGACATGGAAACATTGAGGCCTTCTGAATAGTCGGCTCCATCCACCAGTTACGATGATTTGTCTTCCTTGTATTTATAATGTCCCTTTATATAAAAGGTTAATATACTTTACTTTATTAAAGCACAAGTGAACAATAAATATGTGGAATATAAATCAGAAACCCATTTGAGTGTATTTGGCCAATAAAGTGATTTGTGAGGCGAATGAATAACAGACACTTGACAGCAAGCGGATTCACTGGGTTTTCTTCATCAACATTTCAAAATAAAGAAGCAGAATATCAAATGAACTGGTGTAAAATGCTTTGATCTAATGGATCCTATCAACCATAGACACCGGAGCAGGTACCTGGTACAATGCATCATTTCAGTCTGGAGTCAGAGACAACCTTCTTTAAAAAATCTGATTTTATGCAAGAAGTCTGACACGATGTTGATGCTGACTATATATTTTGAATATTTTGGAGCTGGCTCTGAGGAAATTACTTTGTGTTTTTTACAGGATGATAGCAAGAAGTCGGTCTGAGAACAACTACAACTCTTTGGATGCTTGACCCAAGTCCACATGACTAGATAACTATCTTCCCCCAGCTGTGGGCCTCAGAGGAAAACACACGGACGCTGTGCAGCCTTCAGACCTGAGGAGGTATTTTCTGAAACTGCCCTGGAGCCACACCTTCCCCCAAATCTAGGGGCAATAGAATTAGTTTCACTCCTCCCACATCAGTCCGTCTTAGGTGTATTTTAACATCGTTGGGAGTTCATTGATGAAGTCTGTTGATGTCATGCATCACCCATTGGGCTCAAGTGAACGCTTCTCTAAATGTGCCGTGACCTTTCGAATGACCTCTCTTTAAAATGGTGAACAAAGAAGCCAACATTACACTCTGCCCAACACGGGCACATTGGTTGCTAACTGAAAGCACCAAAGCAACTATTGAAGACTTCTTCTCCCAGCTGTGTGTCCTGACGGCTCATCTGAATAACTGATCCTGAGCACTGTGATCCTAAATGTCGAGGCTAACACACACGTCTCCTGACGCCTGTAAAACATCCTCTGTTTCACATTGTTGTACGTTAATGAAACTTCCACTGCATCTGTGACATCATCTACTCACGAGCATCGCTGTTGGCTTCACACGTGTTTGACTGGGTGATAAAAACATTTGTCTTACCATCACAGAAGCTGAGTCTCATTGGAGAAGTGTGTCCGTGCCGAGCATCTTACTGCACGATGAGACGAATAACCCAAAGAAGAGTCACAGGAAGAAGAAGAAGAAGAAACTTCTCCACGTACACCAAGTCCCAGCTCAAGAAGGCCTGAAGTACTGCAGCCGGCTGTGACCATCTCCCTTCCCCCGTAGATACTCATCTCTCTCCCTCCAGTCAGGCTTCCTTTAGCTCAGTTCACCCCTCCCCGGAAGACAGAAGGGGAATGGCTCGGGGGAGGAGAGCACAGAGAGAGAGAGAGAGAGAGACAGACAGAGAGAGAGAGACAGAGAGAGGAGAGAGAGAGATAGAGAGAGAGACAGAGAGAGAGAGAGAGAGAGAGAGAGAGAGAGACATAGAGAGAGAGACAGAGAGAGAGAGAGACAGATAGAGATTTTTTGTTTTGATTTTTGAAAAACACTTTATTTACATTTTTTACATTACAACGTTTCTCTACAAATAAAGTGTTTTAAAAAATCAGGTTGTTTAAAATAAAAGCAAACAAACAAAACAAAAAAACATTAAAAAAAGAAAACATGTTTTACTGAATAAAAAAATGGTGCAAATACCAGCTCGTCCTCCACCACAGAACAAACAATATCTTTAAAACACCAGCGTTGTTTAACCCTTGTGTTGCCTTCGGGTCAATTTGACCCGATTCAATGTTTCACCCTCCTGTCGCCTCCTGTGTTTATAAAACCTGAAATCCAGCCAGAGTCTGGCTCTGATGTTACAGAGTCTGGCTCTGATGTTACAGAGCCACACTGCCCCGGCCTCCTGCCCCTCTCTGTTTTCCACCCGGGACTTCCTAGTTAAATAAATTGCCATTTTTGCTTCGCCGGATAAAAAATTAAGGAGCTGCCACTTTTCTTTTTCTGTCTTTTTGTAGGCAGCTCCCATGATAAAAACCTTCTCTGTAAAAACCACATTAAAAAGAGTAAAAACCAATGTTAAAAGAGCGAAGAAACTCAAAAGTCTCTTACACTTGTTAAAAACATGGTAAATAGTCTCCCGGAGGTCACAGAAGGGCCACAATGATCTGATGGCGCCGCGAAAGGTCGCCTCGGTGTGTTGGTGCGCGATGTTTTTTATTGTTTTCGTTTTAAATACTGTTTTCTGCTGGGATTCCCAGAGCTCTTTCACCAGAGAAGAGCTCTTGAACATCAGGGGAACAACTCCAGCGGATTTACTTCCAACGTTTTTAACTTCTGTGGAGTTACTGGACATTTTTGTAAAAGGTGTGCTCACCTTCGCCCACGTGGTGAAACGCCGCGGAGAGGGAAACGTTCGGGGCGCTTATGCGGCTACGGAAGCGGGATCTCGTACAGCGCTGCCGGGCATATTTCTCCAACGTCCGCTCACTGTGCAACAAACTGGACGAACTCCAGCTGCTGGTGGGGAGAGACAGAGACTTCTCCTCATCCTCCGTTCTGTGTTTCACGGAATCATGGCTTAGTGGCTCGATACCAGACTCTGCGCTCCAGCTCGCTGGCTTCCAGCTGTTCGAGCGGACGGGTCACGGAGCTCTCCGGTAAAAAAAGGGTGGAGGAATCTGCTTTTACCTCAACAACGGCTGGTGCAACGCGGTGATTCTACTACAGCACTGTTCGCCGGACCTGGAATCTTTATCATTCACTGCAAACCCTTCTACTCCCCACGTGAGTTTGCTTCATTCATCCTGGCCGGAGTTTACATGTCGCCGCGGGGGAACGTGAACGAGGCACAACAGACACTCGCTGAACAGATACGGTGTGGAGCGGACCTTCCGGACTCTTTAGTTATTGTACTGGGATTTTAACAAAGGAAACCTCAGCCACGAACTCCTAAATATAGACAGTTAATTAAATGCCCTACCAGAGAAGAGCATTCTGGACCACTGCTACACAACAATCAGCAGGGCCTATCACGCCGTCCCTCGAGCTGCACTGGGAAACTCTGACCACGTCATGGTTCATCTGATTCCCTCATACAGGCAGAGACTAAAGCTCTGCAAACCTGTAGTGAGGAAGTTCAAGAAGTGGACCAGTGAGGCTCTGGAGGATCTGGGCGTGCTTTGACTGTACTGACTGGGATGTCTTCAGGACTGCTACCAACAGCCTGGATGAGTACACAGAGGCTGTAACTTCCTACATCAGCTTCTGTGAGGACAGCTGTATTCCATCCAGCTCCAGGGTGAGTTATAACAACGACAAACCCTGGTTCACAGCGGAAGGAAAGCTGCAGAAGGACCAGGCATTCAGGGAGTGAGGACAGGACCTGTACACAGAGTCCAAATAGGAGTTTTAGAGGCAAGTGAGAGATGCTACGACTGTACTCTGAGAGAAACTGCAGCAGCTCTCAGCAAAACGACTCTGCTCTGTCCCTGGAGAGGCTCAGGCCAGAAGCTAAGACTGCAGAAGACCAGGCATTCAGGGAGTGGGGACAAGGACCTGTACACAGAGTCAAAATACAGGTTTTTAGCAAAGGTGAGATGCTAAAAAACGATACTCTGAGAAAACTGCACAACAGCTTCTCAGCAAACGACTCTGCTTTCTGTCTGAGAGGGCTCAGGCAGATCACCAACTACAAGCCCAAATCACCCCACTCCATGAACAATGTGCTTCTGGCAGACGAGCTAAATGAGTTCTACTGCCGCTTTGAAAGACAATGGAGCAGTCCTGAGACCATCCCCCACAGCCCCACCAACAAGCCACAGACCATCAGCCCACCCTCCCCCAGCCCATCAGGGGCTCACACCTCTGGAGCACCCTCCATCAACTCAGCGACCCCTCGTCATCCTGGAGAGAGCAGTCAACAGGCTGTTTAAAAAGCAGAACCCCCGCAAAGCAGCGGGCCCGGACTCCGTCTCCCCCTCCACCCTGAAGCACTGTGCGGACCAGCTGTCTCCGGTGTTCACCGACATCTTCAACACCTCCCTGGAGACATGCCACGTTCCAGCCTGCTTCAAGGCCTCCACCATCATCCCCGTCCCCAAAACACCCAAGATCACAGGACTCAATGACTACAGGCCCGTCGCCCTGACCTCTGTGGTCATGAAGTCCTTTGAACGCTTGGTCCTGTCACACCTCAAGACCATCACCGACCCACTCCTGGACCCCCTGCAGTTCGCCTACAGAGCCAACAGGTCTGCAGACGATGCAGTCAACATGGCCCTTCACTACATCCTCCAGCATCTGGACTCCCGAGGAACCTACGCCAGGATCCTGTTTGTGGACTTCAGCTCTGCCTTCAATTCCATCATCCCGTCCCTGTTGCAGGACAAGCTCTCCCAGCTGCACGTGCCCGACTCCACCTGCAGGTGGATCACAGACTTCCTGACCGACAGGAAGCAGCACGTGAGGCTGGGGAAACACAGGTTCCCGGACCACCAGCACGGGTTCCCCCCAAGGCTGTGTTCTCTCCCCTCTGCTGTTCTCCCTGTACACCAACAGCTGCACCTCCAGTCACCAGTCCGTCAAGCTCCTAAAGTTCGCGGATGACACCACCCTCATTGGACTCATCTCTGGCGGGGACGAGACCGCCTACAGGTGGGAGACTGACCACCTGGTGACCTGGTGCAGCCAGAACAACCTGGAGCTCAACGCTCTGAAGACAGTGGAGATGGTTGTGGATTTCAGGAGGAATGCAGCCCCACCCGCCCTTCACATCCTGTGTGACTCCCCCGTCGGCGCTGTGGAGTCCTACCGCTTCCTGGGCTCCATCATCTCCCAGGACCTCAAGTGGGAGCTGAACATCGGCTCCATCTCCAAGAAGGCCCAGCAGAGGATGTTCTTCCTGAGGCAGCTGAGGAAATTCAACCTGCCAGGAAGATGATGGTACAGTTCTACACGGCCATCGTTGAGTCCATCATCTGCTCCTCCATCACCGTCTGGCACCCTGCAGCCACAGCCAAAGACAAGCGCAGGCTGCAGAGCATCATCCGCTCGGCCGAGAGGGTTATCGGCTGCAATCTGCCTTCCTCCAGGTCCTGTTCACTTCCAGGTCACTGAAGCGGGCCAGAAAGATTGTCGCCGACCCTCCCACCCTGGACACTCCTGTTCGAGTCCCTCCCTCGGGAGGAGGCTGCAGTCCATCATGACCACGACCTCCGCCACACCAATAGCTTTTTCCGGCGGTCGGGCTCATCAATGGACCCCGGGACTGACTGACTGTCACCCCAGGACTACCACCTTCTTCCACCTTCCTCTCTCCTCCTTCTTCCCGCTCCTTCCTCTTCCTCCTCCTCCCTCTTCCTCCCACTCCTCCTCCCTCCTTGCGTTGATTGTTGTTTGTCATGTCCAAATGTTGCACCTTCCACCAAAAAAAATTCCTCGTTTGTTTGTGAAAACATTCATTCTTTGGCAATAAACCTGTTTCTGATTCTGATTCTGAGGACAGCGGGATTAATTACGGAAATAAAAGCGTTGGACGCGACAGCACCGTGTAAAATCCGCCACTGGAGGTCAGCGGTCCTTTTCTTCAGGGGAGGCTTGTATAGGACCCCCCACTGCGGGCCAGGGCCTCCATGCCCAAGTCTCTCTGACCACACAGTGGGCGGTCTGTTGCACAGTCTGGACCTGTTAATGCTCTTCACGAGGTTAAAATACAAAGTCTTTTTGTCTGCTTTTCTCACTGTAAATGTTTCTGGGTGGCTCGTTCTTAGCAGGGGGCCGGTGAGTCCCCCTAGCCCGGCTGAGGAGATGTTTGGGAAGGGGTCTGCAGGGTCCGGCTCTGTTCTCTGCTGGCTGTAGTCGTTGAGGAGGCTCCTCTCCAACCCGGTCAGCCTCTGCCTCCACAGCTCCAGGAGCCTCCTCGCCACCAGTCGGAATGCATCCCCAGCAGGAGCCCAGGGCCGGGGGTCGCTCAGCGTCGGCCCCACTGCATCCACCAACTGCTGCAGTCAAAGAGTCTTTGTTCGCAGCAGCCCCGTTAGTCCAGGGGTGACGCTGCTAATGTCCATTCTTGCATTATAAATTAATGGTTCTCTCAACAACCAGAACAGAGTCAGACTGTAGGCACCTTCGTGTTTAAAAGGGCCCACGACTTAAAAACACCCTGATAAAAAGGAGGCAGCCCACTTAGTTTAAAAAAGCTGGGGTCTATTAAAAACAGAGCAGTATCCAGCCCCAGGTTGTCAACACATCTGAGGATGCAGCTGGCCACGTCTCGCCACACTAAAAACCCCGGACTCGTTAAAAACTTCTGAACAAACTGTAATCTAAAAGTGGCCATCCGGCTGGCCAGGTGGACAAGGCCCTGGTCCCCCTCCTCTCTGGTTAAAAACAGCACCCCCTGTGGCACCCAGTGTAGACCCTCCCAAAAGAAATCCACCATTTTTCTTTGGTGGAGAGGTGGAGAGGTGGAGGGGTGGAGGGGTGGAGGGGTGGAGAGGTGGAGGGGTGGAGGGGTGGAGGGGTGGAGAGGTGGAGGGGTGGAGAGGTGGAGGGGTGGAGAGGTGGAGGGGTGGAGGGGTGGAGAGGTGGAGGGGTGGAGGGAGGGTGGAGGGGTGGAGGTGGGGGTGGAGAGGTGGAGGGGTGGAGGGGTGGAGAGGTGGAGGGGTGGAGAGGTGGAGAGGTGGAGGGATGGAGAGGTGGAGGGGTGCAGGGGTGGAGAGGTGGAGGGGTCCCACCAGCTTATAAAGGGTTAATGAAAGACTCCAACATGTGATTTCTTCTTTGCATCGAGACAAGAGAAGCTAAACGAGAGGCTTTACATTATATTATCCTTTACATATATTATACTTTACATTATATTATACTTTACATATATTATACTTTACATCAGGGGTGCTCACACTTTTTCAGCTTGCGAGCTACTTATTATGTGGTCAAGTCAAGGCGATCGACCGGGGGGGGGGGGGGGGGGGTGAGGTTTTTTTATTTTTTATTTATTTTTTTAACCGGAGCTCTGCGGCACGCGAGCAGGGGAGCCGAGAAGTAGTGCTCACACTTTTTAAGCATAGAAATGACCAAGTCAAAATGATCTACCCACGACAAAAATGTGGAACATGTATTTATTTTCAAATATATTGAGGACTATAATGTACAATGAATGTTGATATACCTTGCATAACCGCATGAGCCAATATTACACAACACAACATAATTAACTATGAACATTTTTTGTAATTACCCACGTTTACTTTGATGACTGGCACTGAATTGAATCAGCCAGGGATGCATAGTCCGGACAGTAGCTGCTGACAGCCAGCCTCAACACACTTCCAAATGTTCATCAGTCATGGTGGAACGGTACTTGGATTTAATCATCTTCATGTGGGAAAAGGCTGACTCGCATAAATAAGTGGAGCCGAATAAAGCAGTCAAGGAGGTAGCACATTTCCTCATGTTGGGGTACTTTATCTCTGTCAGTAAGTTCCAGAACTGTCCATGAGCTCTGGACTTAAGCTCAATGTCGTCTTGTAGAGTCAACATCTCATCTTCCACTCTAGAAGAGTTCAGGTGAAACAGTGTTGCAATTTTTGATGCGAGTGAATCAACATCAGCATCTTCCTGAAAAGGATAGCACATGAATGTAGCGACTGGCTCGAGCAAAGAAAAGTCTTGAAAGCGTCTGTCAAACTCTGACAGACAATTGTCAATCTGCTCTGTGTAGCGTGCACCGTCAAGCTGCACACAGGCCTTCCCTTGCATCACCAGCTCTGACTCCAGGTTCCGGAAATTTGCCAAATCATGGCGCTGCAGCTTTGAGGAGATATGTTTCATCTTTCGTTTGAAAGCATTAACTGAGCTGATCATATTGATCACTGTTTTGTCTTTTCCTTGCAGCTCTAGATTGAGGTCACTCAACATGTTTGTCAGATCGGTTAAAAATGCCAAGTCTAACAGCCACTGACCATCATTTAGTTGCTCGTATTCTGCATGTCCAGCTACACGGAAAAACTCCTTAATCTCCGGACAGAGCTCTCGAAATCTTTGCAGGAATTTCCCCCGACTAAGCCATCTCACGTCTGTATGTAGCAACAACTCAGAGTGGTCACAGTCAGCCTTCTCCAGATGTGCACGGAATAACCGTCTTTGAAGAGATCTGGCTCGAATAGAACAGGCGATCTTCATTGCCACATCCATGATCTCTTTCATGTTGAGCATTTTAGCGCATAACGCTTGTTGGTGGATTATGCAATGGTAATTCAAGAAGTCTGGGAAAGCATCGTCCTGCCTGCACTTGGCAATAAAGCCATTCACGCGGCCAACCATTGCGGGTGCTCCATCCGTGGTGATAGACACCAATTTGTACACTGGGAGCTGAGTTTTCTCAATAAAGTTTTTAAACGACTGAAACATGTCCTCTCCTCGTGTATGTTCTTTCATGGGAAGTACTGTTAATAGCTCCTCTTTTGCAGTGATATCACGAAACACCATACGAATGAAAATGCACACCTGGGCAGTGTCACTCACGTCCGTAGATTCGTCCAACTGCAGTGAGAAACACTCACAATCTCCGATGTCCTTCCACATTTGCTGGGTGACATCCTCAGCCATGGTTTCACAGGAGCGTGTAACTGTACTTCTTGACGGCTGCAGAGCTTTGATTGAAGATGCTATTTCTGCCTTATTTTTAAAGTCTTGGAACAATGAGTCAGCTGCTTCAACGAATGCCTCTTTTACCATCTCTCCGTCTTGGAAGGACTTCTTGTTTTTAACGATGACGTGACTCACCCGGAACGATGCTTCGGTGGCGGCTTTCGCTTTTGAATGATGGTGCGTGAACAATGACTGCTGACCGGACAACTGGGATTTTAGTTCCTTCAACTTTTTCTTTCTAAGATCGCTTTTCAGCGGGAAGTCGGTGTCGTATTTTCTATGAACAGTCCGAAAATGCCTCTCCAAATGTCCCTTCTTTGGTATTGCGACGGTAGCCCGGCAGATGAGGCAAACGCACTTTGAAAATGACATCGTGAAAAAAAAGTCCACCTCCCATTCCGTGTGAAAGTGATACGTTTTTGTCTTCTTACTACTTGATTCAGCTCCCTCACTCATTTTTGATGACCATAAGCTTTCTTTACTTAAAAAAAAAGCGAGGGCTTAAAATTGAAGGTAACTCGCTGACTAGCTTGTTCGTTTTGCTGCTGCACTTAGCGCCGTTGTTGGCGCATGCGCGGTGGGCTGACCGTCAGCCTATCATCCATTAAATAAACAAGACGTGTTGACTTCATAGAGTAGACTCTACGGGAGCATGTGTGAACGTAACCTCTACGTCGCACGTAGAGGTTATGTTCACACATGCGTCGCGCCATCTTGGATTCAGCAACCCCGGGAGCTGATCCCAGACCAGCGAGCCGACGGCCGACAACCAGCGCCTGACGTCAATTTTTTTTTTTTTCATGCGATCGACTGGTAGGTCTCCGCGATCGACTGGTAGGTCTCCGCGATCGACCGGTCGATCGCGATCGACGTATTGAGCACCCCTGCTTTACATTGTATTATACTTTACATTGTATTATACTTTACATTATATTATCTGTTTCTAAGTCTAAAGCCTGAATAATATAATTTCTATCAAAGCTGTACAACAACAACTGGAAACAGAGCAAATGAAGTGAAGTCATTAAAAACACCGACAATAGATCCTCAAACAGTCGGGACACAATAAATACATAAATAAATAAATAAGCGCTCGACATTCCATCAGCAGATGTTTCCTCTGTTTGAGGTTTGAATCTGACCTCATGAAGAGCAGCGGGCTGAAGGCTGTGGACCAATCACAGGAGACGCACGATGAGATGAGAGAGAATAGAGCCCCCGGATCAGAGAGAGTAGAGCCCCCCGATCAGAGAGAGTAGAACCCCTGATGAGAGAGTAGAACCCCCGATCAGAGAGAGTAGAACCCCGATCAGAGAGAGTAGAACCCCCGATCAGAGAGAGTAGAGCCCCCCGATCAGAGAGAGTATAACCCCGATCAGAGAGAGTAGAGCCCCCCGATCAGAGAGTAGAACCTCCAATGAGAGAGTAGAGCCCCTGATGAGAGAGAGTAGAACCCCGATCAGAGAGAATAGAGACCCCCGATCAGAGAGAGTAGAACCCCGATCGGAGAGAGTAGAGCCCCCCGATCAGAGAGAGTAGAACCCCCAATGAGAGAGAGTAGAGCCCCTGATGAGAGAGAGTAGAACCCCCGATCAGAGAGAGTAGAGCCCCCGATCAGAGAGAGTAGAACCCCCGATCAGAGAGTAGAGCCCCCCGATCAGAGATAGTAGAACCCCCGATCAGAGAGAGTAGAGCCCCCCGATCAGAGAGAGTAGAACCCCCGATCAGAGAGAGTAGAGCCCCGATCAGAGAGTAGAACCCCCGATCAGAGAGAGTAGAGCCCCCGATCAGAGAGAGTAGAACCCCCGATCAGAGAGAGTAGAGCCCCCCGATCAGAGAGAGTAGAACCCCAATGAGAGAGAGTAGATCACCCCGATCAGAGAGAGTAGAACCCCCGATCAGAGAGAGTAGAACCCCCGATCAGAAAGAGTAGAACCCCGATCAGAGAGAGTAGAACCCCCGATCAGAGAGAGAGTAGAGCCGCCCGATCAGAGATAGTAGAACCCCGATTAGAGAGAGTAGAGCACCCCGATCAGAGAGATTAGAACCCCCGATGAGAGAGAGTAGAACCCCCTAATCAGAGAGAGTAGAGCCCCCCGATAAGAGAGAGTAGAACCCCTGATCAGAGAGAGTAGAACCCCTGATGAGAGAGAGTAGAACCCCCGATCAGAGAGAGTAGAGCCCCTGATGAGAGAGAGTAGAACCCCCGATCAGAGAGAGTAGAGCCCCCCGATCAGAGAGAGTAGAACCCCCGATCAGAGAGAGTAGAACCCCCGATCAGAGAGAGTAGAGCCCCCCGATCAGAGAGAGTAGAGCCCCCCAACCAGAGAGAGTCCCTCATCCATCCATCATCCATCCCTCATCCATCCTCTCATCCATCCCTCATCCATCCTCTCATCTATCCCTCATCCATCCTCATCCATCCTCTCATCCATCCCTCATCCATCCTCATCCATCCCTCATCTATCCCTCATCTATCCTCATCCATCCTTATCCATCCCTCATCCATCCTCTCATCCATCCCTCATCCATCCTCATCCATCCTCTCATCCATCCTCTCATCCATCCCCTCATCCATCCTCTCATCCATCCTCTCATCCATCCCCTCATCCATCCTCATCCATCCTCTCATCCATCCTCTCATCCATCCTCTCATCCATCCCCTCATCCATCCTCTCATCCATCCCCTCATCCATCCTCTCATCCATCCCCTCATCCATCCTCTCATCCATCCCCTCATCCATCCTCTCATCCATCCTCTCATCCATCCTCATCCATCCCTCATCCATCCCTCATCCATTCTCTCATCCATCCCTCATCCATCCTCATCCATCCCTCATCCATCCTCTCATCAATCCCTCATCCATCCATCATCCATCCTCTCACCCATCCCTCATCCATCATCCATCCATCCTCTCACCCATCCCTCATCCGTCCTCTCATCCATCCTCATCCATCCCTTGAGATCATGAATTTCTTCAGTTTATACACTGAATCCTTTGGGCTTTACAGACTTGGTGTGTGAGAGAAGCAGAGTGAAGCCCAGATGAGACGCGGCGTTGAACAAGCAGACGGAACCTCCTCCTCCTGCTCCTCCTCCTCCTCCTCCTCCTCCAGTTCAAGTGTTTCGTGTAAGTGTTGCTGTGAATGTTGTGACCTCTGACACGATGTTCACACTAAGCTGCGGCAATGCTACGTCACGTCTTCTCTGCGTCTCCCATGTGAGGGCGGTGTTTGGGGGGTGGAGGCTCCTGTGGGTTCAAGGCCAGCTCCTCCAGACCGTGGTGCAGCCTCAGCTGCTGAGATCTAGTGATACACAGTCTGAGAGAATACATGCAACAAAGAAAGAAAACCTCTAAAAACACATGCAGCGTGCAGAGAGAAACCAGATGAGCACAGGAATGTACGACATCCAATCAACGCAACCAGAACCGGCACCGGGCTGCAGCCGGAGAGCAACAGGAAGACGTCATCTCCATCAAGGCAATCTGCTCGGAGGGAACGGCCGGTTCCCAGACTCAGGACAAACAGCTGGAGCTTCAAGTCCAGACGGTCCGTGTGGCACGCCGGCAACTTCCAGAAGAAGATGCTCCTCCTTTGCTTCATGACACATGAGTAAATACATCAATAAATACATAAGTAAATAACCATGAGTAAATAACCATAACCATGAGTAAATAACCATGAGTAAATAATCATGAGTAAATAACCATGAGTAAATAACCATGAGTAAATAACTATAACCATGAGTAAATAACCATAACCATGAGAAATAACCATAACCATGAGTAAATAACCATGAGTAAATAACCATAACCATGAGTAAATAACCATAACCATGAGTAAATAACCATGAGTAAATAACCATAGCCATGAGGAAATAACCATGAGTAAATAACCATGAGTAAATAACCATGAGTAAATAACCATAACCAGGAGTAAATAACCATAAGTAAATAACCATAACCAGGCCATTGTGGAGACACATGGGGAACATCTGTGGAGAGATGCAACATGGGAAGCGTTTAGTGGTGGTAGAAAACATTAAATAAATAAATATGCACACGTCTACTTTATAAAACATTCCAGAACTCTCTTCCCTGAGCAACCGTCTGTACATCTGTTGAAGAAAGGAATGTTTCCTTTTCCCCGTTTCATTCATCTGTTTATGACGCGTTCACAATCATATAGTTTATGATGCAGGATTCACACAATACATTTGACCTGTATTCCTCATCTCATCACTGTTATGAAATATCCTCACATTCCACATTAATAGCTAAAAGAAGGAGCTCGGAGAACCCGGAGGGAATCACAGGGAGATCACAGTCCACCAGAAGGACCGGGATCGGGTCAGAACCCGTCCCTCCTGCTGTGAGCCACGCCGGGCTGCCCAACGCATTCCATTCCAGTGAAGTAGACGTCACCATCCCTCCACCTGCATCTGACTTCACAATGCACAAGCCAGGATCCTCCAGAGCCGCTCCACAGGTGAGAGTGACTTAACATTACGTCAACAGCTGGACCACAAGTTCTAGTCAGGAACGATGTCCCTCCTGGAACCCGACAGTACACCTTCCTCATACAGAACATGCTGGATACTCCCTGTTATCTCACAAAAATCAAATCTGATTCTTTTTAAAACTTAGATTATTTCTTACTTCAGTGACTTCAAACCATGATTCTGATGCTGTACATGAGCCCATAGATACACCATCTCTCTCTATGTGAACCTCATCTCACTCTATGTGAACCTCATCTCTCTCTATGTGAACCTCATCTCTCTCAATGTGAACCTCATCTCACTCTATGTGAACCTCATCTCTCTCTATGTGAACCTCATCTCACTCTATGTGAACCTCATCTCACTCTATGTGAACCTCATCTCTCTCTATGTGAACCTCATCTCACTCTATGTGAACCTCATCTCACTCTATGCGAACCTCATCTCTCTCTATGTGAACCTCATCTCTCTCAATGTGAACCTCATCTCACTCTATGTGAACCTCATCCCACTCTATGTGAACCTCATCTCACTCTATGTGAACCTCATCTCTCTTTATGTGAACTTCATCTCTCTCTATGTGAACCTCATCTCTCTCTATGTGAACCTCATCTCACTCTATGTGAACCTCATCTCTCTCTGTGTGTGAACCTCATCTCACTCTGTGTGAACCTCATCTCTCTCTGTGTGTGAACCTTATCTCACTCTGTGTGTGAACCTCATCTGAACCTTATCTCACTCTGTGTGAACCTCATCTCTCTCTGTGTGTGAACCTCATCTCTCTCTGTGTGTGAACCTCATCTCTGTGTGTGAACCTCATCTCACTCTGTGTGAACCTCATCTCTCTCTGTGAACCTCATCTCTCTCTGTGTGTGAACCTCATCTCACTCTGTGTGAACCTCATCTCTCTCTGTGAACCTCATCTCTCTCTGTGTGTGAACCTCATCTCTCTCTCGGTGTGAACCTCATCTCTCTCTGTGTGAATCTCATCTCTCTCTGTGTGTGAACCTCATCTCTCTCTGTGTGAACCTCATCTCTGTGTGAACCTCATCTCTCTCTGTGTGTGAACCTCATCTCTGTATGAACCTCATCTCTCTCTGTGTGTGAACCTCATCTCTCTGTGTGTGAACCTCATCTCTCGGTGTGAACCTCATCTCTCTGTGTGAACCTCATCTCTCTGTGTGTGAACCTCATCTCTCGATGTGAACCTCATCTCTCTCTGTGTGAACCTCATCTCTCTATGTGAACCTCATCTCTCTCTATGTGAACCTCATCTCTCTCTATGTGAACCTCATCTCTCTCTATGTGAACCTCATCTCTCTCGGTGTGAACCTCATCTCTCTCTGTGTGAACCTCATCTCTCTATGTGAACCTCATCTCTCTCTGTGTGTGAACCTCATCTCTCTGTGTGTGAACCTCATCTCTCGGTGTGAACCTCATCTCTCGGTGTGAACCTCATCTCTCTCTGTGTGAACCTCATCTCTCTCTATGTGAACCTCATCTCTCTCTGTGTGAACCTCATCTCTCTATGTGAACCTCATCTCTCTCTATGTGAACCTCATCTCTCTCTATGTGAACCTCATCTCTCTCTATGTGAACCTCATCTCTCTCGGTGTGAACCTCATCTCTCTATGTGAACCTCATCTCTCTCTATGTGAACCTCATCTCTCTCGGTGTGAACCTCATCTCTCTATGTGAACCTCATCTCTCTCGGTGTGAACCTCATCTCTCTCTGTGTGAACCTCATCTCTCTATGTGAACCTCATCTCTCTCTGTGTGAGCCTCATCTCTCTCGGTGTGAACCTCATCTCTCTCTGTGTGAACCTCATCTCTCTATGTGAACATCATCTCTCTCTATGTGAACATCATCTCTCTCTATGTGAACCTCATCTCTCGGTGTGAACCTCATCTCTCGGTGTGAACCTCATCTCTCTCTGTGTGAACCTCATCTCTCTCGGTGTGAACCTCATCTCTCTCAGTGTGAACCTCATCTCTCGGTGTGAACCTCATCTCCCTGAAGGGGACTGGAGGGGGAAATGGCTCCTGCTCAGTTATCTTCGGATAAACAAAAATAGTTCAATCTACCGTAAATGGTT
Organism: Pseudoliparis swirei; assembly: GCF_029220125.1. Classification (NCBI taxonomy): domain Eukaryota; kingdom Metazoa; phylum Chordata; class Actinopteri; order Perciformes; family Liparidae; genus Pseudoliparis; species Pseudoliparis swirei. The sequence goes on along the minus strand of NC_079392.1, from coordinate 165,017 downwards.
CTAGCGCCATGCATCTGCCTATGAACACCAGCTCCAGGCACACTGTTCGCTTCAAAGAGCTGTGCACTGTCATGGAGGAGAGACCCGGCTGACCTTTGCCTGAACTCAAACGTCTCACAAGGTGTGTGTGTGGTGAAGCCCGGCAGCAGGACGTCTGATCCCCGGAGGTGCAGAGAGGTGGATCTGTCTCCTCGCAGACAGAAACGCTCATTGAGATAACGCTGTAGAGCAACGGCACGTCACACTTCACTCCCACTTATCTGTGGAGGAACAGAAGTGTAGACCAATGACGTGGAAGACGTGAGTGCTGCTGCTCGTCCATGGGGGACTGCCCTCGTCATCACAGGCAGCGTCTCTGGGTGTGTGACGTACTGAAACATTTCACTGCAGCTCGGACTGTGACCCTTACAGGAGGAGCTGGTTTAAAGGACTCCAAACAGCTCAGGAGCTTCAACAGGCTGCAGTACCGGGACCCAGCAAAGGGGGCCGGACTCTCACCTGAGAACAGATGAGGCGTCTTACACTCTGGAAAGGACTTGACGACCGCTGGGACCTTGACGACCGCTGGGACCCCGATTCAGGAGCAGATGCAACATGAGTCAGGATGTCTGACTCGGTCTGGTTCAGAGTCTGGGTCAGGGTCTAGTTCAGGGTCTGGGTCAGGGTCTGGGTCAGGGTCTGGTTCAGGGTCTAGTTCAGGGTCTGGGTCAGGGTCTAGTTCAGGGTCTGGTTCAGGGTCTAGTTCAGGGTCTGGTTCAGGGTCTGGTTAAGGGTCTGGTTCAGAGTCTGGTTCAGGGTCTGGTTCAGGGTCTAGTTCAGGGTCTAGTTCAGGGTCTGGTTCAGGGTCTATTTCAGGGTCTGGTTCAGGGTCTGGTTCAGGGTCTATTTCAGGGTCTGGTTCAGGGTCTAGTTCAGGGTCTGCTTCAGGGTCTAGTTCAGGGTCTGGTTCAGGGTCTAGTTCAGGGTCTAGTTCAGGGAATGGTTCAGGGTCTGGTTCAGGGTCTGGTTCAGGGTCTAGTTCAGGGTCTGGTTCAGGGTCTGGTTCAGGGTCTGGGTCAGGGTCTGGTTCAGGGTCTGGTTCAGGGTCTGGTTCAGGGTCTAGTTCAGGGTCTGGTTCAGGGTCTGGTTCAGGGTCTGGTTCAGGGTCTGGTTCAGGGTTTGGTTCGGGGTCTGGGTCAGGGTCTAGTTCAGGGTCTGGGTCAGGGTCTAGTTCAGGGTCTGGGTCAGGGTCTGGGTCAGGGTCTGGTTCAGGGTCTGGTTCAGGGTCTGGTTCAGGGTCTATTTCAGGGTCTGGTTCAGCGTCTAGTTCAGGGTCTGCTTCAGGGTCTAGTTCAGGGTCTGGTTCAGGGTCTAGTTCAGGGTCTGGTTCAGGGTCTAGTTCAGGGTCTAGTTCAGGGTCTAGTTCAGGGTTTGGTTCGGGGTCTGGGTCAGGGTCTGGTTCAGGGTCTGGTTCAGGGTCTGGTTCAGGGTCTGGTTCAGGGTCTAGTTCAGGGTCTGGTTCAGGGTCTGGTTCAGGGTCTAGTTCAGGGTTTGTTTCAGGGTCTAGTTCAGGGTCTAGTTCAGGGTCTGGTTCAGGGTCTGGTTCAGGGTCTGGTTCAGGGTCTGGTTCAGGGTCTAGTTCAGGGTCTGGTTCAGGGTCTGGGTCAGGGTCAGGGTCTGGTTCAGGGTCTGGTTCAGGGTCTGGTTCAGGGTCTAGTTCAGGGTCTGGTTCAGGGTCTGGTTCAGGGTCTGGTTCAGGGTCTAGTTCAGGGTCTAGTTCATGGTCTGGTTCAGGGTCTGGGTCAGGGTCTGGGTCAGGGTCTGGGTCAGGGTCTGGTTTGGTGCTGGGCTGTAGAGACTCAAGGTTATAACAAAATCAATGTTTTAGAGACCTATGTTTCCCCTAAGGTGTTTGACCCCTTAATTCCTCAGAGAAATAGGACTGCTCAAAGTCTGCAAAGTCAGGAGGTAACAGGGAGGAAGAAGTCGACTACAATACACCGCAGCCTCACCCCGGTTCCTATGGATGTGAATGAATGTTGGTGGTGGGGGAGGGGCCGTAGGCGCTGATTGGCTGCCACGCTTCCGTCAGTCTGCCCCAGGGCAGCTGTGGCTACTGATGTAGCTTACCACCACCGGTATGACTGTGTGTGTGTATGACTACTGGACTCTGGACTGTAAAGCGACTTCGAGTGTCTAGAGAAGCGCTATATAAAATAAATGATTATTAGGGTCCGAGCGACAGACGAAGTCTGACCGAGAGGAACCTATTGAAATTGTTAGGGGAATTATTATTATTCCACTTTTTATTTTTGAACATTGGGGGCATATTGGGGGTATGTATCATATCCCAAAACTCACCAAATTTGGCAAGCTTGTCAGGCTTGGTGAAAATAGCCAGATGACATGGACCTCGAAATTCGGCTTTCAAAAATTGCTCTCTAGCGCCACCTGGAAGTTTGACCGGCGACGCCCCTCACCCAGTTTGTTCAAATGACTAGCTCTTTTTTTCACAAGTCCACTTGGACCTGCTCTACAAAAAAGCCTCTCAGTACCCTAAGCTCCGCCTACTTAAATTTTCCACCATATTTTTTTTGGTGAAAAACACATCAGAGGCGTTTGCTCCGACCTACGGGGTCCAATTCAAACCAATCCTATTGGAGATAATGATTATGGAAGCTACATCATCTAAGATCTATCATCCTTTTTCAAATATATCATTGTGGTAAGGATCTATGGCCCAACGAACATTTTAGGGGCGTGTCCTGTTTTGAAATGCTCATAACTTCAACACTATTGGGAAAAAAATAACAGACTCTCAGGATATGTGCAGAATGGAGCCTGAACATTCACAGCAAATTTCGTGCAATTTGAACCGTAGGGGGCGCTACAATAATTCACCAAAGTTGGCCGTTTTTGGCGTTTTTTTGCGTTTTTTGCTTGATTTGGCCCTTTTCCAATTTTCCCCCATCGATTATTTCTCCCACAAAACGCCAACAGAATCGGCTAAAAATCAGTTTTATAGAATCTCAAGACTTGAATAATGAACACTGTGAAAAAAAACGGACTTTTCGTCGGTAAAAAATTTACGTTTTTTTACTGCCAATAATTTTTTACTTTCTGTGATTTCTTTATGTTAAAAACTATTGCTTAATCTCATCCAATACTTTCCCAAAAAATCATGTGTGATGCCAGTCAAGGCCTGAACACATTCACATGAAGAAACAAGCACATTTCTTCCAGGAACACCTATTGATCACCTATTGAGAAGTAAAATAACCAAATTTTTCTGCCCAAAATAATGTGAGCTCCTACGGCTGCCTCTAAACCAGCTGGCTCATAGCTCACCATGTTAAGTGTTGGTCTGGACACCTGGAGATGCGTGTTCGATTCCAAGACAAGGCAGCTTTTTTTCATCACTTTTTTTTTACATTGAATTTACATGAGGTGATCTATACTTCACGTAGGGACACACGACGCATGAATATGTTCACGTAGTTAAAGCGCCACCTAGTGGCTCAACTGGACTTCCTTCAGTCCGCCCCAAATTTGTTTGACTAGCCCGTTATTTAGAATGGAATAAGAACTCTCTCTCTCTCTTTTTCTCCTCTCTCTTCTCTCTCTCTCCTCTCTCTCTCTCCTCTCTCTTCTCTCTCTCCTCTCTCTTCCATGACGTGGTCTATACTTCACGTAGGGACACATGACGCATGAATATGTTCACGTAGTTAAAGCGCCACCTAGTGGCTGAACTGGACTTTGTCGAATCCGCAAGTCACGGCCCGAGTCGAGTCCGACCGGCGCGCCCGGGTCCTCGGCGCCGGCTCCCCCGACCGGCGCGGGTGAGCGAGGACCCGTTCGACGCTGCTTGCAGCTTTAATTATTATTATTATTACAAACAAATTCTGCATGTTTATTGTAAATCCTTCTGTAAATGGAGCTCCTGCACCATGTTGTGGCCCAGTGCAGTCGGGAGTCTCAATCCTTACAGTGTCTTGTTTCAGTCTGGCTGCAGCGGTGTGGCATGCTGGGACCCGGCTCATGGAGCCCAACATGCCACACCGCTGCACATTCACAGAGGATGTGAAGTGTATTGAAGTAGCAAGACAGCGACTGAAGCTACTTACGCTAATGTCTCCACTGGATTGAGCTTCACATCAAAGACGAGACATTCACTAACATCAAGGACTGGTTAAGGAATGGTACGGTCCACTTTAGGGGTGTCTGAAATCCTTTTACGAGATTCTTCCAGGCATGACTTGAGATAAATATATTGTAATATTTACGATCAGGCATATAGGTAACGATGAAACACAAATGTTTGGACCACGCCCAGACCTGTTGTTTTGACCTCTTTCTGTGGGGCGTTCCAAGTGCTGTGGCGCAATAGATCAAAAGATCAGCTGCTGGGCCCACGGCGGATGCATCCTTCTCTCCCGAGGACAGAGCAGGGAGCCGAAACAGGAACTTAAAGAGTCTTTGCAAAGAAAAACTGAACAAGACCAAACAAAACCAGGGACCCAGTGAAACCCAGCAGCTCCAAACCTATCCCACAAGGGGAAGTGGTGTCGGTGGAGAGAAGGGCGGAGAAGCTCAGGCGAGGGGACAAAAGGTAATACGCCTACTGGCAGGGGAAACGCATATGAAGCAGGGAAGGAGCTGATTGGCTAGGAAGAACTCTGGAAGCAGGAAGAACTGAGGATGCTGATCCAGAGGAGGTCAGTTGAAAGGCAGTCGAGGAACACAGGAGGCAAAACTCAGCAAACAGGAAGACACAAAGACAGTCCTGTGAACTACGTGAGGAGAAACTGTGACGCGGACAAGAGATGGAGCTCGTTCCTTCAGCAGGAAGGAAGCATCGGCCGCTTCCACAGCGCCTCAGACACACACTTCATCCTGATTGAAGGAGCAGCAACACAACAAGTCAACAGAGGCCGGCAGAGAGGCTGCTAAACATGATGGATAGGAATCCAGTGAGGAGTGTGATGCATGGAGAGAGAGTGGTGAACATCCATCACACGTACATCACTCTGCCTGGGAGCAGCTGCAGGGATGAGGAGGGGCTTCCCAGGTGGGCTCACTGGCTGAATCTTTGCCCTTAAACTTATGTTTTGCTAATTCTAAAGTAATTGTGTTCTGATGTCTCAGTAACTGTTTCAGTGATCATGAGTGACAGATGTAAGGGAACACGACCCCAGTGGTGATCCTCCTCTTCTTCAGAACAACCTGCTGCCTCACGGCCCCCTGGCTTACCACACTGAGCCTTTTTCAAGACGCACTGGAACCGGCGGCACACGAGGGGAGAGTTGACTTCTCTCCAGAGGATCTCACCCTCATGACCCCAACAGCTCGGATGATGTCACTCCGTGGAGCTGAGTGGAGCCTCAGTGTGACAGGTGTTGTTACACAAGAGGACACACTCTGCCACGATGGAGGTCATGACCTTCCCCGGGTCTCCTGTCAGAGGCCCATTCACTGAACTCCCCTTCAAGCCAACGCCACACAACCACAGTGACGGATACACGATATAGCTTTGCCTCGTCATGGCGCCGTGACGTCAGACTGACTCTGACCTGGTGATCACATGGACGTGTGATCTACTGGTGATCACATGGACAAGTACCGTCTTCCACCACTAGGTGGCGCTAGAGAGCCGCATTCAAACGCCTATTTCGGGGTGATCCCAGGGGGCTACCGAGACCAGGGTTAGGGTTAGGGTTAGGTTCGGTGGGGGTGGGGTCCCCCACTGTGTTTCCACAGTGAGGGACCCGATGTACGGGTCGTACCCAAAGCCCAGCCACCCATCACACACTTCCCTCCACAGAGCTGCAGCATCCCCACAACAAATATATTGGAAGTGACTCATGGTCCAATGCTGCCACCTTTTGGCGCATGTGATACATTACACCACAACAGATGACAGTATTACAGTTGGACTCATGAATCCTTCTCTCTGCCTTTCTCTTTTCCTGCAGTGTTATGGGGGTGGTGAGTACAGGGCAGCTAGGAGACTTCGGACGTCCTGGTTGAGGTTCTGCGCCGACGAGGTCCGTTCTTCTTTTCTTTCTTGCTCCGTGCTGCATTACCTGCTGACGTGTGCCGCTGCTGGGCTGTCATCACCCCCTGGTGGCGAGGAGGGGAACTGCAGACCGGCCGGCTGAGCTCCGCGGTCCCGCGCGTGCCGGCGGTGGTGAAGCATGCGCCCCCGTCTCCTCCGAGGCATGAAGAAGGACGGCAAACGCCACGCCATCTTGCACGCTGGCTCCTCTTATTTTCTATTTCCACCTTTTCTGCTCACGGCAGTGAGGCTTCTCTCCCTCTCTCCGGGTTGAAGAAAGTCTTAAATCACGTACCGGATACTGCTGGTGTCGTTTTGGATGGTTCCAATCTTCCGTGGCGGCTTAATTAGCCTTTAAAAAAAATGTTGTGCCAAAAAATGAGTTTTTCAATAAAGTCTTTTAAAACTTTTTATTACACTCGGCGAAATCAAAACAAATAAACAAATCGGTCGCAAACGTTTTCGGTCAGTATAGACCTTCATCAGGCGACAAAAATAATAATAAACAGGTTATAAGTTAAACCTCTTAGCGGCTCCGGAGGAGGTCCTCCCTCGCGGGGAGCCGCCGTGAAAAGAACGGACAATGGAGGGTCACAGAGATCTCAGCCAAGGTCCTATGAACTCTGACCTACCACAATGTATTCTGGGAATTGCAGTCAGAATATACATTTTATGTTGTAGGGCCCACAGATTTGGGTCGTGAGTAATGATGTTTTCAGGAAGATTGGTCCACAGCAGGAAAACAGGATGACATTACCTATACATGAGTTGAGTATTAAGGTAAAGGTGAGTATTAATTATACTTCTTATTTGTGTTAATTATTAAATCAACCGACTGAGCCCCTCTTACTGTACCCTCAGCCCCGAGTCGAGAAGTCCAGCAATGTGGGTTAGGGAAGGTCCAGACAGGCTTTTTATCACCCAATTGGAACGAGTTGAATGAGTAGATGGCACAATGTCACCTCAATGACATTGTATTTCCAGACAGCACTCATTCGGCTGACATTTGGGTGACTTTTGATCCAAACATGCCAGAGCTTAGCTCTCTTTTTGGGGTGATAGCACTGGTCCCCCCGGTCCCGAATATGTGGTTCTGGTCCCGGTACCCCCCAGGGATGACCCCGAAACAGGCGAATTCGAAATAAAGGTCCCTGATTCTGGGTCTCTTTTTGGGGTGAAAGCCCTTGATCCCCCGGTCCCGAATATGTGGTTCTTGTCCCGGTACCACCTCGGGATCACCCCGCAAAAGGCGTTTGAATGTGGCTCTCTATCGCCATCGTGTGACAGACCTTTATAAGGCTATAACTCCTCGAGGAAACGTCCGATTGACCCCAAATTTGGTATGCATGGTCCGGGTCGCTAGAGGCTCATGACCCATGGGTCACTGATTTTTTAAAATGGGGTAATTTCGAAATAAAGGTCCCAGAGATTCGGTCTCTTTTTGGGGTGAAAGCCCAGGTCCCCCCGGTCCCAAATATGTGGTTCTCTTCCAGGTACCCCCCAGGGATCACCCCGAAAAGGGCGTTTGAATGCGGCTCTCTATCGCCTCCAAGGTGTGGAAGACAGTACTTGTGCTGTAACTCTGGCTGGGAAGGTCCGATCGGGCTGAAATTTGCTGTGCATCTTCTGGGGGACTAGACGCTCATGACCCATGGGTCAAATATTTTTTAAGAGGGGGTACATTCGAGATAAAGGGCAAATTCTGAATAAAGGTCCCAGAGTCTGGGTCTCTTTTTGGGGTGCTGGCCCAGAGGCGCCCCATCCCGAATATGTGGTCCATTTCCAGGTACTCCCCAGGGATCACCCCGAAACAGGCGAATTCGAAATAAAGGTCCCAGAGTCTGGCTCTCTTTTTGGGGTGATAGCCCAGGTCGACCCAGTCCCGAATATGGCTCTTTGGTCTTGGTACCCCCCAGGGATCACACCGGAATAGGCGTTTGAACGCGGCTCTCTAGCACCACCAAGGTACCAGAGTTTCGATCTCGTCATGGGGTGATAGCCCCGGTCCACGCGGTCCCGAATATGTCCTTGTGGTCTCCGTAGCCCCCAGGAATGACCCCGCAATAGGCGGGCTCTCTAGCGCCACATAGGTGTGAAAATCAGAAATCAGAATCAGAAACAGAAACATGTTTATTGCCAAAGAATGTTCATATTAAAAACACAAACAAACGAGGAACTTTTTTTGGCGGAAGGTGCAAGAATCGCGCACCAATACACCGAGGCGCCGTCCGCGGCGCCATCTAGGAAAGGGTGGATGAAAGATGACAGCATAACATGAGGGAAGAGGCGAGAAAAAAAAGCCACCCCGACTATGCCCCTAGAGGGTACAGTGTGGGAGCAGGAGAAACAAAACACCATTGCACATAAGCACATACATCTTAGACATGACTTGCTTGGTAGGAAGGGGAGGGAGGTAATCCAAAGACTGGGCGATGGCCCGTCATTGGGGGCAGAAGGTAACCAGCACCGACAAGCAGCCAGCCCGGTCCATCGCCGTCCGGCGCGGACAGAACCCCGTCCTGTCACCCTGGGGGCAAAAGCAGGCGAAGGCGTGGGATGGGGGTAGTGAGTGCATTTCAGTTTGTTAAGTCTGTGTGAATGGCCCGTGTATCGTCCTCCCCAGTCCACAACAGACAAAGTTCTCAGTCCACAAGATGGTCGTTGCCATGGAGATGGCCTTGAAGGGGCCTGGGGAGAAAACAACCACAGGTGTCTGTGGATAGGGGGAAGGGAAGGGGAATGAGAGAGACTCGCTTCAGTGATCTGGGGGGGAGTTGTTATTCCAGTCACGGCCTTGGGCCCGCCCTGGTAGAGGGAGCCGAAAGCAGATAAGATTGGGATTGTTTGGTCTTCCAGTAGCTGCAATTCAGTTTTTCACCCACTATTCCTCCAATTTCCTCCCGTTTGCCAATAGGATTTCAAATCGCATGTCGGGCAGCCTTAGGGGCTTTTAACGGCTGTCACCGCTTTCCTTAATTTTCCGATAAGCCAGGGCAGCGCCAAATCCAAACAGCAGAAATCCTGTAATCAAAGTTCAATATGTAGATGTCTTCTCGTCCTCCACGGAGAGTGGTGCTAGGCACAAGACCCGCCACTTCGCCCATCGTGCCCATCGTGTATCCAGCAACATTCGTCCCAGCAGGACAGGCAGGTTCTCTCAAACCGGGCTTCTCGTCGAGAAGATACAGTGTCAATTATGCTGGGATTACGCCCATGTGTTTTAGTTTTAGTTGAGGCGGAGAGAGAAGTCTCTAGTATAGAGACAGACAAGACATGGCGAGAGAGCCAGAGCGAGGGAAGGTCATGGGGAGGAGAGGGGAGAAGTGCGCATCAATCCGAGCCAAATCCAAAAAAGGCGGTACTTGTGCTGTAACTCCTTCGGGGAAGGTCCGATCGGTCTGAAATTTGGTATACATGTTCTAGGGGACTAGGCGCTCATGACCCATGTGTCAAATAATTTTTAAATAGGGGCCCGTTCGAGATAAAGGGCAAATTCTGAATAAAGGTCCCCGAGTCTGGGTCTCTTTTTGTGCTGCTGGCCCAGATGCGCCCCATCCCGAATATGTGGTCCATTTTCAGGTACCCCCCAGGGATCACCCCGAAACAGGCGAATTCGAAATAAAGGTCTCAGAGTCTGGATCTCTTTTTGGGGTGAAAGCCCAGGTCCGCCCGGTCCCGAATATGTGGTTCTTTCCCTGGTACCCCCCAGGGATCACCCCGAAAAGGGCGTTTGAACGCTGCTATCTGGCACCCCCAAGGTATAAAAATACGGTACTTGTGCTGTAACTCCTCCGGGGAAGGTCCGATGGGGCTGAAATTTGCTGTGCATGGTCCCGGTTGGTCGGTCCTCATGACCCATGGGTCAAATAGTTTTTAAACAGGGGCCCGTTCGAGATACAGGGCAAATTCTGAAAAAAGGTCCCCGAGTCTGGCTCTCTTTTTGGGGTGCTGGCCCAGAGGCGCCCCATCCCGAATATGTTGTTCTTTTCCAGGTACCTCCTTAAGAAGATGTACCAAGGGGTAAATTCTAAATAAAGGTCCCAGAGTCTGGATCTCTTTTTGGGGTGCTGGCCCAGAGGCACCCCATCCCGAATATGTGGTTCTTTTCCAGGTACCTCCTTAAGAAGATGTACCAAGGGGTAAATTCTAAATAAAGGTCCCAGAGTCTGGATCTCTTTTTGGGGTGATAGCCCAGGTCGACCCGGTCCCAAATATGGCTCTTTGGTCTTGGTACCCCCCAGGGATCACCCCGAAATAGGCATTTGAACGCGGCTCTCTAGCGCCACCAAGGTCCCAGAGTTTCGCTCTCTTCATGGGGTGATAGCCAGTGTCCGTCCGGTCTCAAGCATGTATGACACGATGCTGTAATCCCTAGAACCTCTGCATCAGATGGGCTCAAAAAACCGGAAAAAGCCACACTTGGACCCCCATTTTACCCCCCAAAAAAGCTTCAAACTGCCTGAAACTCATACGCCGAGTTGCCCCGCGGGCCCCGGACAGGATCCCCGAAGCACAAGTCTGTAGGCCCTCGGGAAAGCTAATTTCCGGTAGCAAGGTCCAAACGGGTTAAGACCCCCATATTCATGCTCAGGGGGTCCAGGCGCCCCCCCCAGCCGAGTTCCAAAAAAATCCCGTTTCCCCCATGTTCTGACATGCTACTCGGGGTTTTCCAGGACCCCCCAAGACCCTCCTGGACTTTGTGGTGATTTAAGAAAAAAGTCCCAAAAAAGACCCATAATGTCAAAATTTGTCCCCCCATGTCCCCCCTTTCTGGGTACCACTGAGCGCCCCAGACCCTGGAAGAACCAGAGTGAAAAAACGACAGTCAGAAAGTGTTGAAAATCAGACAGAGTCAGAAACTTTGGAAAAATAGTTAGAGTTATTGTGGTGTATCAAGGAAAAAAAGAAGAAAGTCTCCATATGTGCGAATGTGTAGAGGACTCCAGTGCGCACATTTGATAAGGGGTCACCAGAACACCTTCGGCACATAGACAGGAACCCGGTTTTCAAAAATTTGAGAAGCGGGGGGGTTTCGAAACAAAAGCGGCCGAATTAAAGTGCACTATCACGGGGTGCCGAGGGCGGTGGAGCCGACCCGATTGACCCATGTTGGGGCGTTTTGGAGGCGTTTGAAGCGAAAGTTTGAATCCGACTTTCGAGTGCTTTCCCTGGGGAGAGCGGATCCACGGACCCCGCCGAATTGAGCTCCGGACCGAGACCTTTAATTCGGCATATGGGGCGTGGGTGTGGTGTCCGGATTTCGATCACTTTTGGCGGATTGAAAATCTCGAAAAATACCTCCGCGGCGGAGGGGCACTTTGGCGGTTTCGAGTCCGATCGCCGGACACTTTCTTCGGCCACGGCGGTCACGGACCCGCTGTGGGAAAAAACTTCCAGCCGAATTAAAGGCCATCCCTGGCTCTATAATTGAGGGCTGTTTGCCGAATTCTGGCGTCCGATTTTCGACCACTTTGGGCGGATTGAAGTCCGCGAAGACCCTGGTTCTCGGACAACTTCCGAGAAAAAAGTGGTTTAACGCCCCGCTTTCGAGTCCTTCCTCCAGCCAAATTAAAGGCCATCCCTGGCTCTATAATTGAGGGCTGTTTGCCGAATTCTGGCGTCCGAATTTCGACCACTTTGGGCGGATTGAAAGCAGCAAATTGTCCTGTCCTAATAACGGCTGTGTGGAAAAATGACAGAGTGCTGACTGGAAGTGGCCACTCCATGGAGCACTTCACACCTGAAAAAGTGACTGGGTGCTGACTGGAGGTGGCCACCAGATGGAGCACTACACACCTCTATCTACCAGTCTGGAAAAGTGACAGAGTGCTGACTGAAGGTGACCACCAGATGGAGCACTTCACACCTCCTTCTTCCAGTCTGAAAAAGTGACAGAGCTGACTGGAGGTGGCCACCAGATGGGGGCATTGTCCTTTCAATGACTTGTCTCCCAGTGTGCCTGTTGAAAAAGTTAAAGTTTTTAACTTTTCCATTCAATACCACCAGGGCCTGAAACCCGAGTGAAAATCAGACAGAGTTATTGTGGTATCAAGGAAAAAAGAAAAGTCTCCATATGTGCGAATGTGTGTAGGACTCCAGTGACATTTGATAAGGTGACCAAAACACCTCTCGCACGAAATCGAAACCCAGTTTTCAGAAAAGGCTTATCATGAATTTGAGAGGGACTTTCGGAAAATCAGTGTCCGAAAAAGAGAGCTCTTCGGAATGGTCAAAACGCGCGTTTTGTCTGGAGCTTTTGTAAAGTCAGAAATTACTCAGAGTGCTGAGTTGGTCCAGCCCCGAGTCACATGACTTTCGGTCCGAATGAGAGCATTCGGCGGGGCACCTTGCAGGGTCAGACCGTGGTGGTTTGATGGAGGTTCTCTGGATTGTATAAGTCTTTTTCATCGTTGTCCTCCATCCCAGACCGAATTGCAAACGTGACCCTCCCTCGTAGGGCCCCTGTCGGCCGGCCTTGTGTCGGTGTTCGGGCGGGTGGTTCCTGCGGCCAGAGGGTTCGACTCTAGCCCGGGAGGGCCTATCGCAGGTGTCCCCCTCGCACTCTCCCTGGGTGAACCATTGTAGCGAGACCGAGACGCCTGGCCATCCAGTTGTCCTCCACCGACCCACCGACCTGAGCCACACCCCAGCGGTGAGGTGCGCTGCTTGATGTGGGCCCCGGAAACACATTGCTCGAACCCTACCGCATTGTACCAAACCCAATGCCCCACACGCTGAGCTCGCGCCGGTCTCCCTCCGGGAACTCGTATGCGGGCTGGCCCCAAACACCCGGTGCACGCGGGTTGACGGCGGACTGCCGCCCAGCCGGTGACTGAGGGCTACCTGGTTGATCCTGCCAGTAGCATATGCTTGTCTCAAAGATTAAGCCATGCAAGTCTAAGTACACACGGCTGGTACAGTGAAACTGCGAATGGCTCATTAAATCAGTTATGGTTCTTTTGATCGCTCCAACGTTACTTGGATAACTGTGGCAATTCTAGAGCTAATACATGCAAACGAGCGCTGACCTTCGGGGATGCGTGCATTTATCAGACCCAAAACCCATGCGGGGTGGCCTCTCGGGGCGCCCCGGATGCTTTGGTGACCCTAGAAAACCTCGAGCTCGATCGCTGGCCCTCGTGGCGGACATGTCATTCGGAATGTCTGCCCTATCAACTTCGATGGTACTTTCTGTGCCTACCATGGTGACCACGGGTAACGCGGAATCAGGGTTCGATTCGGGAGAGGGAGCCTGAGAAACGGCGACCACATCCAAGGAAGGCAGAAGGCGCGGAAATTACCCATTCTCACTCGGGAGGTAGTGACGAAAATAACAATACAGGACTCTTTCGAGGCCCTGTAATTGAATGAGTACATTTAAATCCTTTGACGAGCATCCTTTGGCGGGCAAGTCTGGTGCCAGCAGGCATGTAATTCCAGCTCCAATAGCGATTTTTGTTGCTGCAGTTAAAAAGCTCAGAGTTGGATCTCGGGATCGAGTTGACGGTCCGCCGTGAGGCGAGTCACCGCCTGTCCCAGCCCCTGCCTCTCGGCGCTCCTCGATGCTCTTAACTGAGTGTCCTGCGGGGTCCGCTTACTTTGAAAAATTAGAGTGTTCAAAGCAGGCCTGGTCGCCTGAATACTGCAGCTAGGAATAATGGAATAGGACTCGTTCTATTTTGTGGGTTTTCTTCATGATTTGGGCCCATGATTGAAAGGGGCGCCGGGACATTCGACAGCCGCTAGAGGTGAAATACTTGGACCGCGCAAGACGGACGAAAGCGAAAGCATTTGTCAAGAATGTTTTCATTAATCAAGAACGAAAGTCGGAGGTTCGAAGACGATCAGATACCGTCGTAGTTCCGACCATAAACGATGCTAACCAGCGATCCGCGGCGTTATTCCCATGACCCGCTGGCAGTCCGGGAAACCAAAGTCTTTGGGTTCCGGGGGGAGTATGGTTGCAAAGCAGAAACTTAAAGGAATTGACGGAAGGGCACCACCAGGAGTGGAGCCTGCGGCTTAATTTGACTCAACACGGGAAACCTCACCCCGCCCGGACACGGAAAGGATTGACAGATTGACAGCTCTTTCTCGATTCTGTGGGTGGTGGTGCATGGCCGTTCTTAGTTGGTGGAGCGATTTGTCTGGTTAATTCCGATAACGAACGAGACTCCGCATGCTAACTAGTTACGCGCCCGTGGTCGGGCCCAACTTCTTAGAGGGACAAGTGGCGTTGAGTCACACGAGATTGAGCAATAACAGGTCTGTGATGCCCTTAGATATCCGGGCTGACGCCGCCACACTGAGTGGATCAGCGTGTGTCTACCCTTCGCCGAGAGGTGTGGGTAACCCAATGAACCCCACTCGTGATAGGGATTGGAGATTGCAATTATTTCCCATGAACGAGGAATTCCCAGTAAGCGCGGGTCATAAGCTTGCGTTGATTAAGTCCAGGGTTAGGGTTAGGGTTAGGGACCAGTGGCACCAGGGGTCCAAGGGACCAGTGGCACCAGTGGACCAGGGGACCAGTGGACCGTGGGACCAGTGGCACCAGGGGTCCAGTGGTACCAGGGGACCAGGGGTACCAGGGGACCAGGGGTACCAGGGGAACAGTGGCACCAGGGGTCCAAGGGACCAGTGGGACCAGTGGGACCAGTGGTACCAGGGGACCAGTGGTACCAGGGGACCAGGGGTCCAAGGGACCAGGGGTCCAAGGGACCAGTGGACCAGTGGGACCAGGGGACCAGTGGTACCAGGGGACCAGGGGACCAGTGGGACAAGGGGACCAGTAGGACCAGTGGCACCAGGGGACCAGTGGCACCAGGGGACCAGGGCACCAGTGGTACCAGGGGACCAGGGGACCAGTGGTACCAGGGGACCAGTGGGACCAGTGGTACCAGGGGACCAGTGGGACCAGTGGTACCAGTGGGACCAGTGGCACCAGGGGTCCAGTGGTACCAGGGGACCAGGGGACCAGTGGCACCAGGGGTCCAAGGGACCAGTGGGACCAGTGGCACCTGGGGACCAGTGGTACCAGGGGACCAGGGGACCAGTGGGACCAGTGGCACCAGGGGTCCAAGGGACCAGTGGCACCAGGGGACCAGTGGTACCAGGGGACCAGGGGACCAGTTGTACCAGGGGACCAGTGGGACCAGTGGCACCAGGGGACCAGTGGGACCAGTGGCACCAGGGGACCAGGGGACCAGTGGTACCAGGGGACCAGTGGGACCAGGGAACCAGTAGGACCAGGGGACCAGTGGGACCAGGGAACCAGTAGGACCAGGGGACCAGTGGGACCAGTGGCACCAGGGTACCAGGGGACCAGGGGACCAGTGGTACCAGGGGACCAGGGGACCAGTGGGACCAGTGGGACCAGGGGACCAGTGGGACCAGTGGTCCAAGGGACCAGTGGGACCAGTGGCACCAGGGGACCAGTGGTACCAGGGGACCAGTGGGACCAGGGGACCAGTAGGACCAGTGGTACCAGGGGACCAGTAGGACCAGTGGCACCTGGGGACCAGTGGTACCAGGGGACCAGGGGACCAGTGGGACCAGTGGCACCAGGGGTCCAAGGGACCAGTGGCACCAGGGGACCAGTGGTACCAGGGGACCAGTTGTACCAGGGGACCAGGGGACTAGTGGGACCAGTGGCACCAGGGGACCAGTGGTACCAGGGGACCAGGGGACCAGTGGGACCAGGGAACCAGTAGGACCAGGGGACCAGTGGGACCAGGGGACCAGTGGTACCAGGGGACCAGTGGTACCAGAGGACCAGGGGACCAGTTGTACCAGGGGACCAGGGGTCCAAGGGACCAGTGGGACCAGTGGGACCAGGGGACCAGTGGGACCAGGGGTCCAAGGGACCAGTGGGACCAGTGGCACCAGGGGACCAGTGGTACCAGGGGACCAGTGGGACCAGTAGGACCAGTGGCACCAGGGGACCAGTAGGACCAGTGGCACCAGGGGACCAGGGGACCAGTGGCACCAGGGGTCCAAGGGACCAGTGGGACCAGTGGCACCAGGGGAACAGTGGTACCAGGGGACCAGTGGGACCAGGGGAACAGTGGGACCAGTGGTACCAGGGGACCAGGGGACCAGTAGGACCAGTGGCACCAGGGGACCAGTGGTACCAGGGGACCAGGGGACCAGTGGGACCAGTGGTACCAGGGGACCAGGGGACCAGTGGCACCAGGGGTCCAAGGGACCAGTGGGACCAGTGGCACCAGGGGACCAGGGGACCAGTTGTACCAGGGGACCAGTGGGACCAGTGGTACCAGGGGACCAGGGTTAGGGTTAGGGTTAGGGTATTTAAATGTACTCGTGAATCTCCCCGCTTTCGCCCGACGGCTAGGCAGTTGAATGGAGATCCAAGGAATGCACTGGCCGACGAATATCACTTAGTCTGCCCCGTCCGGTAGATCTTCCCCCCGGGATGGGGGATTCTTAACTCTTACAGGAAAACGGGTTTGCAAATTGGTTGAGGTCAGGGCTGGGGTCAGGGTAAGAGTTAAAGTTACTGTACTTAGGGATAGTGCCAGACGGGCTTTTTATCGCCCGATTGGAACGAGTTGAATGAGTAGATGGCACAATGTCACCTCAGTGACATGTTGTTTCCAGACAGCACTCATTCAACTGACATTTGGGTGACTTTTGAGCCAACATGTCAGAGCTTAGCTCTCTTTTTGCGGTGATAGCCCTGGTCCCCCCGGTCCCGAATATGTGGTTCTGGTCCCGGTACCCCCCAGGGATGACCCCGAAACAGGCGAATTCGAAATAAAGGTCCCAGATTCTGGGTCTCTTTTTGGGGTGAAAGCCCTTGACCACCCGGTCCCGAATATGTGGTTGTTTTCCAGGTAGCCCCCAGGGATCACTCCGAAATAGGCGTTTGAAAAGTAAAAACCTGCTCGATGTTACCCTCCTGTGGTGAAATTTTATAACACCCATAACTCTGCCAAAAAACGTCCCACAGACCCCATACTTGGCACAGGCACTCTCTGCGGGGACTAGTACCTTGCCATTGGGTTGGATATTTTTTTTAAAGGGGTAAATTTGAAATAAAGGTCCCAGAGTTTCGGTCTCTTTTTGGGGTGAAAGCCCTTGACCACCCGGTCCCGAATATGTGGTTCTTTTCCAGGTACCCACCGGGGATCAACCCGAAAAGGGCGTTTGAAGGCGGCTCTCTGTCGCCCTCGTGTGACATACCTTCATAAGGCTATAACTCCCGGAGGAAACGTCCGATTGACCCCAAATTTGGTATGCATGGTCCGGGTGGCTAGACGCTCATGGCCCATGGGTCACTGATTTTTTAAAATGGGGTAATTTCGAAATAAAGGTCCCAGAGATTCGGTCTCTTTTTGGGGTGAAAGCCCAGGTCCCCCCGGTCCCAAATATGTGGTTCTCTTCCAGGTACCCCACAGGGATCACCCCGAAAAGGGCGTTTGAAGGCGGCTCTCTGTCGCCTCTAAGGTGTGGAAGACGGTACTTGTGCTGTAACTCCTCCGGGGAAGGTCCGATGGGGCTGAAATTTGCTGTGCATGGTCCCGGTGGGTCGGTCCTCATGACCCATGGGTCAAATATTTTTTAAACAGGGGCCCGTTCGAGATACAGGGCAAATTCTGAATAAAGGTCCCCGAGTCTGGGTCTCTTTTGGGGTGCTGGCCCAGAGGCGCCCCACCCCGAATATGTGGTCCTTTTCCCAGGTACCCCGGGGATCACCCAGAAACAGGCGAATTCTAAATAAAGGTCCCAGAGTCTGGGTCTCTTTTTGGGTGATAGCCCCCCCCCGGGTCCCGAATATGTGGTTCTTTCCCAGGTACCCCCCAGGGATCATCCCGAAAAGGGCGTTTGAACGCTGCTATTTGGCACCCCCAAGGTATAAAAATACGGTACTTGTGCTGTAACTCCTGCGTGAAGGTCCAATGGGGCTGAAATTTCTGTCATGGTCCCGTGGGTCGGTCCTCATGACCCATGGGTCAAATATTTTTTACAATGGGGTAATTTCGAAATAAAGGTCCCAGAGATTCGGTCTCTTTTTGGGGTGAAAGCCCAGGTCCCCGGCCCCGAATATGTGGTTCTTTCCGGTCCCCAGGGATGACCCCGAAACAGGCGAATTCGAAATAAAGGTCCCAGATTCTGGGTCTCTTTTTGGGGTGAAAGCCCTTGACCACCCGGTCCCGAATATGTGGTTGTTTTCCAGGTAGCCCCCAAATCACCGTAGGCGTTTGAAAAGTAAAAACCTGCTCGATGTTACCCTCCTGTGGTGAAATTTTATAACACCCATAACTCTGCCAAAAAACGTCCCACAGACCCCATACTTGGCACAGGCACTCTCTGCGGGGACTAGTACCTTGCCATTGGGTTGGATATTTTTTTAAAAGGGGTAAATTTGAAATAAAGGTCCCAGAGTTTCGGTCTCTTTTTGGGGTGAAAGCCCTTGACCACCCGGTCCCGAATATGTGGTTCTTTTCCAGGTACCCACCGGGGATCAACCCGAAAAGGGCGTTTGAAGGCGGCTCTCTGTCGCCCTCGTGTGACATACCTTCATAAGGCTATAACTCCCGGAGGAAACGTCCGATTGACCCCAAATTTGGTATGCATGGTCCGGGTGGCTAGACGCTCATGGCCCATGGGTCACTGATTTTTTAAAATGGGGTAATTTCGAAATAAAGGTCCCAGAGATTCGGTCTCTTTTTTGGGTGGCCCAGGTCCCCGTCCCAAATATGTGGTCTTTTTCCAGGTCCCCCCGGGGGACCACCCGAAAAGGGGCGTTTGAAGGCGGCTCTCTGTCGCCCTGGTGTACCTTCATAAGGCTATAACTCCCCGGAGGAAACGTCCGATTGACCCCAAATTTGGTATGCATGGTCCGAGTGGCTAGACGCTCATGACCCATGGGTCACTGATTTTCTAAAAGGGGGTAATTCGAAATAAAGGTCCCAGAGATTCGGTCTTTTTTTGGGGGGGCCCCAGGTCC
>NC_079392.1:140583-145010 GCF_029220125.1 Pseudoliparis swirei | reverse complement strand
TAAAGGAGTCATAATAAAGGATTCATTATAAAGGATTCATAATAAAGGATTCATCATAAAGGAGTCATTATAAAGGATTCATAATAAAGGAGTCATTATAAAGGATTCATAATAAAGGATTCATAATAAATGAGTCATAATAAAGGATTCATAATAAAGGAGTCATAATAAAGGATTCATAATAAAGGATTCATAATAAAGGAGTCATTATAAAGGATTAATAATAAAGGAGTCATAATAAAGGAGTCATAATAAAGGAGTCATAATAAAGGATTCATTATAAAGGATTCATAATAAAGGATTCATCATAAAGGATTCATTATAAAGGATTCATAATAAAGGATTCATTATAAAGGAGTCATAATACAGGATTCATTATAAAGGAGTCATAATAAAGGATTCATAATAAAGGAGTCATTATAAAGGAGTCATTATAAAGGATTCATAATAAAGGATTCATAATAAAGGATTATAAAAGGTCATAATAAAGTTCATAATAAAGGATTCATTATAAAGGAGTCATTATAAAGGATTCATAATAAAGGAGTCATAATAAAGGAGTCGTTATAAAGGATTCATAATAAAGGAGTCATAATAAAGGATTCATAATAAAGGAGTCATTATAAAGGAGTCATTATAAAGGAGTCATTATAAAGGATTCATAATAAAGGAGTCATTATAAAGGATTCATAATAAAGGTGTCATTATAAAGGAGTCATTATAAAGGATTCATTATAAAGGATTCATAATAAAGGATTCATAATAAAGGAGTCATTATAAAGGAGTCATAATAAAGGATTCATAATAAAGGAGTCATTATAAAGGAGTCATTATAAAGGATTCATAATAAAGGAGTCATAATAAAGGAGTCATTATAAAGGATTCATAATAAAGGCTCAGGATCAATAAAGTTTCAGTCTGACGTTTCTTTAAAGATGAAGTTCACATTGTGATGAAACACACGTGAGCTACAGCGTGAGTCGGTGACGTCATGGCAGCTTCCTGAGTACTGATGGACACAGCGAGCTAAACGCCCCCTGGTGGCAGGTCGGAGGGCGTTCAGCGTGCTCCTTCACAAACAGCCTTTTTAAAGTAGTGATCCTTGAGTTCTGTTCAAGTCCCAATCTCAATCTGTTCCTTTGACAGACGGAGAAATACAGAGAGGAATAGAAAATAAAGGTCTAGAAGCAGCAGATGGTGGAGAGAGAACAGCTGACTCAACGAGCTGCCATCCACTCCGCTCAGAAGGACATCACAGTCCTCCGCGCCCTTTGACCTCCCCTCAGACATCACGTCTCATTGGACTCCAGCAGAAACGACTTACAATTCACCGAATTGACGTGATTATTATGGAAATATGCAAATCGGCGTGCTCGACTCCTGGAGATAGAAAACAATGAGCGTGCTGCGCTGCAGTCAGCCGGCCTGAGAGGTGTGCAAACTCTGAGAAATGTTTTCTACTAATACACTTCCCCTTCATCGAAGAGAAAACGTTCTGTTCTCCTTCCATTGTCCCGTCTGGTTGGACCTTCGCTGCCTTTGCTCCTGAAACTTAGTGAAGTGGACGAAGACGTTTAAATTAGGGCTGTGAAACGATTAACATTTTTAATCGGGTTAATCACAGGTTTTTGTGGATTAATCATGATTAATCACATATTACCGATATTCTCGGTATATTTTGTGAGAACAGAGATTTATGACAAAAGACGGATATATACATTTATACATTCTTCTATACAATGGTGCTGCAACTCAGCAGTTATTTGTGATTTTCTTCCATATGGAACATTAATACATCTTCATCTAAACAGAATGTTTAACCCTCCTGTTACCTTTGGGTCAATTTGACCCCATTCAATGTTTAATGTCGGTGTTCTTTGGGGTCAATTTGACCCCAGGCTGTTTTCACTGTGTCAAACATATCAGAAATATCAACTTTTTTATTTATTTAAAGGGCTATTTAGGTAGTCAACAAACAAACATAAAGTACCTCACACTTAAACTTGGGAAGCAATATTAATTCTAATAATTTTCTGGAGGTTTTAATTGCTGGGGTCAAATTGACCCCGAGGTAAAATATGTTAGTAAATGTAAAGGTAACAGGAGGTTAAACAGAGCATTTTTCTCTTGTTTGTCAACCATTAACTCCACCATGATACAATCTAAAGGTGGACAGATTGACAAGTGACTTTTGTTTGCTCGGTCGATGCGCGCACAGGCTCTGTGGCGTGCGAGACGGAGATCGATAAGTGTTAACGCAACGCGAAGAGACAGAAATGACATGCTGCTGTGGAGATACGATCAACAACAGACGTTTAGTTTAATAAAAGAACAAAGACGTGCTCTAGAGAACATGTCAGGGGGCGGGCCAATCTCTTTAATGTCATGCGATCTACCGACACTACGCCGCGATCGACTGGCAGGTCGCGATCGACGTGTTGAGACCCTGATCTACAGGAAGTAAAAGTCGTAACAAGGTTTCCGGAGGTGAACCTGCGGAAGGATCATTACCGATGAACAGACCGTCTGCATGAGAGCGGACAGAGTTCAGATTGAAGTGGTGGATTGGAAGCTCATTTTGCAAGTGACTTTTTTTTCGTCCCGACGACCAACAACAGACGGATTGGAAGCTCATTCTGCGCATGCGTTAAATGCGTTTTTTTTTTAAACTAGTTAAACCTGTAATTGAATTAACTGAGTTAACGCGTTATTTTTCACAGCACTAGTTTAAATAAATGAACGTTAACGAGTTAAAATCCCTCACGTGATACAGGGGACAGAGAGGTGGAGGGGATCCGCAGCATCACGATCATCTCTCGTGAATTGTTGTGGCAAAAATGAAGAGTAGAGAGACAATGATTTGATGTAGCAACCCAGCGGGACTGTATTGATGAGCACAAGGCAACATCCAACAAGTGAACAAGTCCGACTTTCTACAATATTTAGCACATATTTGTTGTGTAAATGTAACCCTCCCATCAGACCTTTTAACCAATCACATCAATGATTTACTCTGGTTGGATCAAGGTGACAGTGACCCGACCGCACTAGATAACAAGGGATCGTAGTCCAGGAGAACATCTGTTACAGTAAATAACCGAGTGTCATTATTTATGTTGGCTAACTCTAAGAAGTTCAACCAAGGTTATATGATTTTCCCCAACAGAATCAGCCAGGAGACTCCTCCCTCTCCAATGAGACGCCTCCCTCTCCAATGAGACGCATCCTTCTTAGCCTGCTGGGTTAGGGTCAGGACCCTTAGCATCCTTCTTAGCCTGCCAGGTTAGGGTCAGGACCCTTAGCATGTCTGTAATAACTGGTAACTCAAGTCATCACATGAACCATACAACACCAATGAGGAGGTATAGCGGTGATGTCTCGTCAGTTTGGACGTGTTGCCGGCCGCCTCTCATCAGGAGCTCTTTGTGATTATCGGAGGTGCCACACACGCCTTGCTCTGCTGTCGGAGATGAACATCCTGCTGGAGGAAGTGAGAGGGACACATTTCAAATTAGATTCAACCTGAAGTCCTCCACACCTTCATGTGGAGATGATCAGAGGATCTCACGCTGCATCATTACAGCCACCGTCCAGCCCCGATGAACAGGCTCAGCGTCTGGACTCAGATCCACAGGCGGAAACGGAGACCAGAGTCTCAAGGACCAGAGACCAGAGTCTCAAGGACCAGAGACCAGAGACCAGAGCCTCAAGGACCAGAGACCAGAGACCAGTCTCAAGGACCAGAGACCAGAGCCTCAAGGACCAGAGACCAGAGTCTCAGGGACCAGAGTCTCAAGGACCAGAGCCTCAAGGACCAGAGACCAGAGCCTCAAGGACCAGAGACCAGAGTCTCAAGGACCAGAGACCAGAGCCTCAAGGACCAGAGACCAGAGTCTCAAGGACCAGAGACCAGAGACCAGAGTCTCAAGGACCAGAGACCAGAGCCTCAAGGACCAGAGACCAGAGTCTCAGGGACCAGAGACCAGAGTCTCAAGGACCAGAGTCTCAAGGACCAGAGACCAGAGTCTCAGGGACCAGAGACCAGAGTCTCAAGGACCAGAGTCTCAAGGACCAGAGACCAGAGTCTCAAGGACCAGAGCCTCAAGGACCAGAGACCAGAGTCTCAAGGACCAGAGCCTCAAGGACCAGAGACCAGAGTCTCAAGGACCAGAGTCTCAAGGACCAGAGACCAGAGTCTCAGGGACCAGAGTCTCAAGGACCAGAGCCTCAAGGACCAGAGTCTCAAGGACCAGAGACCAGAATCTCAGAGACCAGAGTCTCAAGGACCAGAGACCAGAGTCTCAAGGACCAGAGACCAGAGTCTCAGGGACCAGAGACCAGAGTCTCAAGGACCAGAGCCTCAAGGACCAGAGACCAGAGTCTCAAGGACCAGAGACCAGAGCCTCAAGGACCAGAGACCAGAGACC